>NW_016908635.1:574885-608507 GCF_001483705.2 Eufriesea mexicana | reverse complement strand
AGGAAAAAGTTTGATTAATGTCAATTATTTAATAACTATTTCATAATTAAAATTATTAACAATTATTTAGTTCTTTTCAATGAAATATCGTGTTAAGATTTCCATCGTGTGCAGTTCATTGATTCCAGAGTCATACTGAAATAACAGAAAGAAATAGTTTACACATTTCTCAAACTTATATTTAATATTTAGTACAAATCTTGAGGGAAAAGCTATAATCCTCGAGTCATGGAGTTTCGATTGCAAAATTCTCGCGTAAAAGAGGTTCAACATTCGAAATTTTAAAAAATCATGAGACGAAATTTTCTTTCATTTATCGAAAATTCGTATACAGAAGGTTCGTAAAGAAGTTAATAATTTTCCATTTGGAATAGCTGAAAGAAAAAAATTTAATTTTTGAACGAGGATTATTTATTGTGTAAATTTGAAGATTCGTGTTAACGAAAACTCGAAAGCTCTATTAATGGAAAAATTTTACGTTCTTCGAGACAATACTATTGTAGTATTTAAAGGAAAGAAGATAGTATTGAATAATTGGTTCCTATCATCTTAAAACACATATGTATATATAAACTGTGAATTATTAAAAACAAACTTAGTCTTATAAATTCGATTTAACGGAATCTACCACATTTTGAAGATTCGGAAAAAGTTAATTTTTTTCTTTTCAATTTTCTTGTTCTATTTTGGCTCATAAAGTTTAAGCAGTGAAGTGATGAGAAATGAACAAAATTGTAGTCTTATAGAAACTTCCAAGTTATCGAGTGATTTTTATTGTTAAAATTATAGATACACCAAGGTAACTATTATTGAGTCGAAGCTACTGGAATTTTAATTTATTTTTCCTATAATGCATTATATTTGTTATTCTCAATAGGTAACTTCAGATTCGTAAAATGGAACTTTATGAAATCACCTTAAGAATATCGCTACATTATCAAATAACTTACTCAGGCATGTATACATTCAATTCATGATATGAGTCGTTCACTGCAAAAATCGATTAACTCCACATTTGAGAAATCTTAAATTTAAGTGTCAAAGCACTTGGTACAGTCATAACTTTTTATATTTATAATAACTTTCCCTGATAATTAAGATTAACACCATTAAACGACAAAAAATTTTTGGCCACCGAATATTAAATAATTTATTTCAGCGGTCACTTTGATTAACTCCGTACTCTAATGTAAATCGTTGCAATAATGCAACTCGAATGCACTAGCAAGCTATGAATGATAACGGTGAATTTTTTAGTGCTGTCTTATCAGAATTTAAGTAAAATAAATTAGTCAGTCACAGTCTAATTGTCGCAGAATCAAGTACTTGTGAAGTCAAATTAATTATTATCAAGAATAAAGTTTAATTTGGTATATTCTAACTTCTACTGTGTACTTTACCACTCTTACAGGACTGCATATACTCTTAGCCTTTTCAACATCACTCCGAGATCGTATTTTGGTTTGAATTATTATAAACAATTATTTCAATTTGTCAGTGGTTTTAAAAAAATAAAATTATACTCATAATCGAGATGAGTAAAACTAATATTAACGTGGATTTGCAAAATAGTGAATCATTCGATGGTTCACAAATAATAATATATTATACCAGACCCATTAATATTCATTTTTATAAAAAATCTGTAATAAAAATATCTTATAATTTTCTTTTTCCGTGTTAAAATCTTAAAAATTTAAACACTGAATTTAAATTTATTACTTTTTCACTTGCCAGATCGATTAACTCTTCCAGTAACGTAAAAATGGTAACATTACTAACGATTACCTTTTGGCTACTTTTTCTTATAAATTTTATACACCGTTAGATGAAAGTTACATTTGTATTTATGCATTCTACAATATTTATTTCGATTTAAATTATAAAGGGAATTTTAAAAGACAATATACATTATTTCATTGCATTTCTCCACTTTTTGTCTTATGGAGTTAATCAATTTGTGCAGTGAACGGCTCATGTCTCGAACAATTATAGACACTAATAAAAATTTAATTAACAACACTGAAAACGATATTCTTCTTAACGGAAGTTAAAAAGAAATATATTAATAAATTGCAGAATTGCAAAATATTTAAACTATTTCTTTCATTTTTTAATTTGTTATATTTTGATTAAACTCGTCTTGATTACTGCTCTCATAAAAATTATTTATCATATTATTTACGACATTCGTGGTGGTTTTACCCTTTCTTTTTTAAATTCTAAGTATGGAAGGTTCAAATATACTGTAGCATTGATTGTAAAATAACGTACAATTTTATCCTCTTTTATTTTTCTGTATATATTTCATGGTGATGCACAGAAATACTGCACGTACAACGATTCATTTGGGACGTTTTGTATGCCAAACATAATTGAAAATAAACAGATTGCAAACAAGAAGGTAGAAAGGTCTGTCTAAGGTTCTATGACCTTATGATCCTTTTTTCATAAGTTAAATATATTAAACGAAGCAATGTACCTAAAAATGCATATTCGCTTCAAATAGAACTACTTTCTTCCTTTTTACACATCGATTTTTCGAAATATTCTACTTGCGATGCTATCGGGTTATAAAGTTAAAAAATTAATTGCTCAATCAGCCGTAATTGCTGATAGTTCATATTCGCGACAAATTAAAACGAGCGCACGAAATTGTATTATTTCACGATAATAGAAAAATTGACACGTATAGTTATTCTTTGTTTTGCAACACAAATTTTGTGAAAATTATGAAAGAAATTACCAATGATTCATATCTCGATCATATATCTGAAACAGAGAGAAATACATTTTTAATTTGTGGAAATATGGAAGATTTTTATAAAATAATTATGTGATAGTTTACTTTGAGTTTAGTTCACGTGTTTTGCCGAGAGAAATAGTCAAAGTATGCAATACTAGTTAAATTTGCATCAGAAGAATCCTAAAATTTGCCTTAGAAGAATTCTAAAAAAGAATGCTAAAATTCCATGCATACTCTTTCTACCATGCATACTTTGCCACCAAGGAAATGAGGTACGTTCAACGCGTGCAATTTTTGTCAACTTTTTTCCCTCCTTTTTCTCAAATAATTGAAAAATTATACGAATTTCTGTGGAAAACATTTCCTTCTTCTGTACACCTAGTTTATTCTCTCAACTGCAAAATTATTAAACAGTACTATAAAAGAAATTTTATTTTCGGAAATAGTTCAATTTAAATAACAAATCTCAGTACGTCGTGGTTTTCTTTGCTTTCCAAATTATTCTCGGGGACAGGTTTCAGTCCATGTTTCTCTCGGAGTACACCATACCTTAGGCAATTCAGGATCAGGTGGTCCACCGTTATTTGTGTGTCGCAGTCCTCGTATCGTGGAGCTGACTCCTTTGATAGAAGGTATAGTTGGTTCGAGCGACATAGTGAGGTCGTAAATTATTGTATCTAGTGGTGGGCCTGATTGATACCGAAATGATACTGTAAATGTCGTCAACAACTCAGGATCGTCTACAATTTGTAGCTGAAGATATTTAATAATAATCAGCGAAACAGGAAAAATTTGTTGATTAACTTCCAATTTCAAATTAATTTATTAATTACTATTTACTATCGATTTACTAGCTAAATTAAATTTTGTTTAATATATTGAACATTTGAAAGAACTTTAAATCTTCATGAACCATTATCAACGAATACTTAGCACTGGAAGGAAAATTTATTTTCTTTGAAATAAATCCATTTCTTTGAACTCGAAGTACTCGTTCGAGGTATGAACAAAATTTGTCACTGTAATTGAAGTGTACCTTTCAGAGACACCAGTAATGAACAAAAAATAAAGAATATTGTAATTTACAATTAAATTTCAGTTCCACCTAATTTTATGATTAACTAAGTAATCAGTTTGTTTAATCATTGTCGATAAATACAACAATAAGAGAATTCATAAAATAATTCATTCTATTTTAAATAAATCAATTTTCTTCTTTGCATTCAAGATACTCCTCTCATTTCAAACATAATACATAATACATAGTAATATGATATTATGACCATGACTATGATTACTTTTCAAACAACTACTCTCAATTCAATCTCTTTTGAATCATATCCCACGTTAACATCTCAAATATTTAAATATCCCTTTTCAATAACTGATTAAATTTAATATTATATAAATAATTAATATAATAAGGAAAATTATTGAAATAATTTTTTACTATATATGTCAGTGACGAAATTGACAAATAGCATTTTCTATTTATTGCCAAAATATTCAAAATTATTCGGTCTGGAACGTATTATCCTCATTTGGAAACTGATTTAGAAATGATGCGTAATTGTGTCAATTTGTTTCTATGCAAAATATGATACAAAATATTGAATTACACAAATCACGGTATCAAATATCGCTGCATAGATGAATACGAGATTATAATTGTTAATATGTAAAATTGCAACACAATTAGTGACAGCAGATTAATTATAATTTATTATAATTATAACGTAATATTATAATCGTGATCCATATAATTAAACTCTACATTAATTTACAAAAGATTATTTAAGTTGAATTCAATTAGGTTGATTTGATTATATCGATATATATATTTTCACGAAAAGATAATTATTAGGAAGTTATGAATAAATGTTTAAAGCTATCGAGCAATTGATTCAACTTTTTAACGAGCCACTATTAACCATTACGCATATATATCTGCCATTGTAGCGTCCTACGGTATCGAATCCCTTCGATTTCCAAGAACGCTTATCACGCGCCAATTTAATATTGCGTGACTAGTTGAAATAATAAGGATCCAAAATGTGTGTGGTCAAAGAGAGTGTTTATTTAGTGAAAAGTGTAGAATAGTTATATTGGGACGTTAACGGAGTACCGTTTCGAACACGCGTTTGTATGTGCAATTTAGATGTTTGAAGGATTGGTGCCGAAGACGAACTGACTCGTCGATTTTGCTGTAAGTCCTGTCTCGTCGTGTTCGGTCCGGAGTTTTGTCTAGTTTAGTTCTGATTGGGTAAAATAGATGTTGGTGGTGGAAAGGTAAAGAGTTTTAATTGGACAGAGGGTGTGACATAAGGACCTTTGGCTAAGGAGTAGGAAACTGTCAAGGAGCCGATTTCTGATGGTCGATGACGTGATTTATAAGTGTCGTCCGTCCGTCGCTTGTTGGGTCTGTCACAAGTGGGTCCCATCTGTCGCGTCTGGTTTCTAGTAAAATACCTAAATTTCGCTTTACCTTTGTACGCTTAATCCGCTAGAACGGCGTTGAGGCACATTGAACCTCCGGAATTGCAGTCGCGGTATAAAATATAAAATAGACCGTTAGGTCTGGCAAAAGTGTAAGCCTTAGAATAAAATTATGTTATAAAAACGCTCTCTGGGACGGAACAGCCATTATTACGTTTACAATGCTATAATGTTAACAACGCGATCGCTTCGATATTGCGATTACACTAATTCACCATAATTTATTTGACATTCCGAATTAAAAAGTAATTTCGCGCGGAGGAAGAAAATTAATTTCCAAAGCGGACGTATCTTGAACGATACGCATCGAACGTGTGTCACTGATATTTTGACGAAAGCTGAATTATAAAGCTGACATTATAAATGCATTTACATTTCCATGTGGAAATGTCGAACCTTAAAACAACGCGTAGATTAACAATATTCATTATTTTCTCGCCCTCTCTCGTGTTAAAGCATTAAATGGTATACGTGCATTCGAGCTGTCCAGCACGTTTGTTTTCAATTCGAAGCGAAATTTATTAAACGCTACCTGTTTCGTTGCACAGCGTATCAAACAGAATTACAAAAATTTGGAAGAAAATCGGGTGAGATTAATAAAAATAATGTTGTAGTACGTGATTGGTCTAAAATGCAAATATCTAACCCTCAGTTCCGATATATCTGCCGTAAATCTGTGGCACGAAGCTGTCCTTAAGCCTAGTTCCGTCACTAGCCTGCGCCACCATCTTGTTAACCTCCTAGCTATCAAGATGGACGCGAAACGCTCTGGGTCATAGAAGCTCTAGCTAAACGTGAATTTTCGGACGATTTGTTAGTTATATCAACTGCTATTTCTTAAAATTCTATATAAAATAATACAGCGATAGATTCAGGAGATACGCAATAAATATCAGTCAACTAGTTATCAATCAAGCGTGACGTTCGAACAATTTATAGACTCGATTCCGAATATCACGCGCGACGACCACTCGTCAAAACTATTTCACATAAAATTGAATTGAAGTGTGAGTGACATAGAAGTCGTATAAACGTTGTCGACCAGCCAGAGCTACACAGCCAATAAATGTTTAAATGGCTGTTTTATGAATATAGAAACGTTTGTCTTGATTGCATGTAGAATGTACATACAGAACATTGAATAAATCATATGATTTAGGTACAGATTGATAGCTTGTGCGTATCATTCAAATGTATTTTATTACTCGGTATTGAGCGTCCAATTTAATCACCATTTTATGAAATATGGAATGCATGCTTGGTTATTTAAATATTAAAAAAGGACCAAAATTTCTAACTGCAGTGGCGTAAGACTGCTTGCTGGAATCAATTATGGACATCGAAATTGTTGGAATTAAATGACACTATTTTTATCTATATTACTTTAATACTTTATTACTAATAATTTGGTTCTTATTGTACAAACGTTTTATATACCTTGTTCCATTCACAATTAACGCAATTGACTTAACTAACGTGGACTGAGGACTAAGTGCTGACTTATTGCTGAAAATTTTATGATATACGTGAGTTTGTTGTATAACAATCGTATATTTATTATAAAATTATTAATTTACACACGTATTATATCATAATTGTTCACTCGCACGCTTCTTATAACAAACTGAACTTCCTTATAACATATTGACTCTGATTCATAGCAACTGCACAACACCACGCATTCTAGATCTTCCACTCGCACTTCTAAAAACATACATATCTACATTTGTGCCATTACTCGACCTCACACATTTGCATTTACACTAATAAAACCAAACGCACAATATATACACATCGCTCTCCCCACTCCAACTAAAAAAGCTCGTATCTACCAATTATATACATATAATTGCCTACAGAAATCTTTGACACAAACTCGATAACCTTGTAGTTTGTTAAACCGTCTAACATTTGAATATTAACAACTTTAAATTCCACAGTTAATTTTAAATTATTTAAAAATGTTTCTCTGAATGAATCAAATTCAAGCTTTCAAATGTCAGCGATTTAACTGAGGATGCTTTTAAGAAATACTTAATTATTCCTAAATTGTACGATTGAATTATTATACGCTTTACAATTAAGTTAATTGCAGACATTTTATATTGTAAATTTATTTTTCGATACAAATTATATCAATTGATTTTAAAAATATATTTATAAACCTTTTAGATTATTTTCTTATCGAATTATATCCATATTTTCTATTTTCAACCGAAAAAAGTAAAGAAAAGAGAAAATATAAAGAAAATTTTTACTTTTTAATTTTGTTACATTTAGTTTTCTCGATTAGGCTGCATAATTGAAGTTATCAATTGAATGCAACGTATGCAAAAATTAATAAATAATATCACGAATTTTCTATGCTGTAATAAATTCAAGTACACGATTTAATCTTCCTTCGTGAACTATAAATTTACCCTTAGAGATTCTCGTATCTTGTAATTTAAATATTTCAACACTGTGTATTATTCTGTAACTTAAGAGAAGCGAGATTTTAAGATTATCGTGATTAAACAATTTTCCCTCCACTGAAATAAAAATTATAATTTTTATGGTACTTCTTCGGTCTAAAAGCGGCATCGAGGCTTACACGCATTGTACACTTGCTCGTTGAAAATATTATACGCGGTAAATGGGAGTGAATAATAAATTGACAGAAATTGGAACGAAATCGCGAAGTTTTAAAAAAGAGTACATACGACCTGGCTTTAGTCTGCATGCTTGATGCAGTATTTATAAAGCAACGAAGGGGCTATTATAGTTTCACAGCAGAAAAACTTTCTGATTAAAACCTACGATCGCCAACTTCGAAACAGGAACGAGTCCAATGTACGTTTCTCTCCCCCCCGCCCCTTCCCATATTTTTCTGCTTTAATTCCCTCGTAATATGTTGAAACTATAAACGCGAAGTTGATTTAACTAGAAAAATTACTTTGAAAGTGCATTAAAAAGTTCGATTATAAACTTTCGAAATTGCAGTTTAAACAAGTTGCAATTTATATTTAGTTGCTCATAAATTACGTCCAGCATAATTAACCAGTCGAAATTGCATCATTTTGTCCCACGAATTTCGCTTAATGTGCAAGAATAATGCTGTTAGTAAATGAACATTATTCGCTATTTTCTATTGTGCGTCTGGCACACGTGCACAATAGTATAGAACTTGTTACTCCGCATAATTCTGAATTATTTAAGTAGGTATTATGTTCACCATCAAGTAGTAATTAAATATTAATTCGTGGCTACCCTTCTACACTTGCCAGCAAAGAGATTTACACCAATATGAAATTCTCAAAGTCCTCTTCCAACCACTTCAATCGCGCAAATACATCGTCTAACGTGAAGCTGTATTCTCATTCGTAGGTGTCACTGATAAAGTGATTTTCCGTAGAAAATATAAATACAGTTCGTAGCCAAAGGTTACCAAATTTCTGACAAATTCGACGAGCTTCCAGGGGTAATTTTTATATCATACAATATTTATGAGTTTATCTTTATTATTCTGCAAGTATTACACGTTTCCTGCAGCTTCCCATTTTTAATGTCACGATTTATCTCTCGTGGAATACCCTTTATGGCCCTCATAACTTAACACGTTGAATGCTGGACCAATTCCACATAACTTACATGTATAACTTACGTAACTGTATAACTTACCTACTAATTATAATCTGTATAATTATAGATTATATAATTATAATTTGTGCATAATCTGTACAACTTACCTTGATCACATCTCTAATTTAATGCTTAATACAGTATATAGCGTTCTATTTATCGAATCCCTTCGATGTCCTAGAACGATTATCACGCGCCAAATTAATATTGCGTGACTAGTTGTAATAATAAGGATCCCGAAGTGTGTGTTGATAAAAGAGAGCGTTTATTTATAGAAAAGTATAGAATAGTTATAATGGAGACGTTGAACGGAGTACCGTTTCGAACACGCGTTTATACGTGTAAGTAAGATGTTTCAAGGATCGGTGTCGAAGACGAACTGATTTCTCGAATTTGATCTATGTCGTGTCTCGTCGTGTCCTGTCCGATGTTTTCTCCAGTTTAGTTCTGATTGGGCAAAATAAACGTTGGTGGTGGAAAAGTAAGGAGCTTTAATTGGACAGAGGGTGTGACGGAAGGACCTTTGGCTAAGGAGTAGGAAACTGTCAAGCAGCCGATTTTTGATAGTCAATGACGTGATTTATAAGTGGTGTCCGTCCGTCGCTTGTTGGGTCTGTCACACGTGGGTCCCATCTGTCGAGTCTGGAACTTGTAAAAATTCCTAAACTTTTGCCTTTACCTTTACAACTTAATCCGCTAGAACGGCGGTGAGACACATCTCTCCTCCGGAATTGCAGTCGCGATATAAAATATATTGTAAACCGTTAGGTCTGTTTAAAGTGTAATCCTTAGAATAAAAATCATGTTATAAACACGCTCTCCGGGACGGAACACAATACATCATGACACGAGTAAATGTACATAAAGTTAGAGATAAAGGTACTTAAATATATTTTATAATGCAGTGGTTTGGTATGTATAAGTTTCCAATTGGTTATTTCTCGAAATGTTCATTTTCTAATCAGCGGCACCCTAAGTGTCGCGCCACCCTTCCAGGCGCTCTTGGCGTGCCTTTTCTTGGTAAGGGTGGAACGATACCTGAGCTGACACGAGGCTCAGGGTTCTACCCAAAGGTTCCTCCAGGTCCGAAATGTCGGTAGTTTGTATCATTAGAGAAGCTTCGAAATGACCCGTTGGAATTACCGGGTTTTATAACACGTCTCTGGCTATTGAGCGCGGATGAAATTAAAATTCTAAAGAACATCTTGTTCATTGTCACCCAGTATTCCAAATTCCAATATTCCAACTCGAAAATAGTCTTTCTTTGCGATCGTGGTATAAATCTTCGATATACCAACCTCACGGCTTCTTCAGGCTTGCCAAAACGGGATAATCCGTATGCATCGTGCAATAGCACTAGAATTACCAAACTAGTAAAAATGTCTAGTAGCATTAACGAAACAGGCATGATTGATGTAAATTTCAAATATTTTGTGTAATTAGTAATTAATTGTGTAATTGACAATTAACATTAGGTTTAATTCGTTACTTTAATGCTTTTATAAATGTATGTTTGTAATGAAATATTTTGGGTTTGTAGGTTAGTATATTTATAAATGGCAATTTTTAGAAAAGTATAGTTATTACTAGCACTACAAAATTTATTAAAATTATTGGTTTCCGGTATTTTATTTTTATAGTTATTAAAAATATACAACTGTTATAAAAGTTAGTGTTAGCCTTTATTTACATAGGGACATAACTATGTGTACCTATTTACTTTGATTATGATATTTGAATTATTATAATTTATATAATATAGCATATTTAACTGCGTATTATAAGTCGATATTTATAATGTTAATCTTTTGTGTTATAAGCCAAATTTTATAGTGTATTTTATTTTATTCTAAGTGAAATATCTTTAAAACTCTACAAGAAATTTGACTTTATTTCACTAACTAATAATATATTTATTATAGCGCCTATGATATGGCAAAGTGGTAAATTGAATTGTTAAAATATAACTTACAATTGTACAATTACAACAATATAACTTAGACAATAACCCACGATTCATTATTTATTATTACTTTGTAACTGTTGCATTCTTTCTTACCAAAAATAAAGTACACGTTTAAAACTTTCTTACATTTGCATGAAAAATTTATTCTGTTCTAGATATTTAAAAAAGCATTGCAAATGTTATGCATAATATTACATAAGTTTTATTTGACAAAGTATTAAATATCAAAATGAAAATAAAGTGACAAGTATTGTTCCTTCTCATAGCAATATTTTATAGCAAATTTTAGATATTGGAATATACTAGGATATAATAGAATATAATAGAAACTTTTTCTTTTAATTAATATCGCACATAATAGTTACATAAATAGTATGGTATACTTAATAATATTAGTATACTGTGCTACACTATTAAGTATATACTGTATAGTTTATACATAAAAGTAAACAGTATACTATATTTATTTATTTATATATCTATTTATTATTACATAAATAATAGTACATAGGGCGTCACATTTGTTATATTGTACTATATGTATAATAGTATAGCTTCAGAATGAACAATGAACAAATAAATTATTTTTCCAAACGACTGTTAAGGAATAATTTACCTTAACAGGTATAAAGTATACTTCCTGTTATAATATTTTTAATAATATCCCCTGTTATAATATTCTAAACAAATCCCCAATACAGCAATTCTAGCATATCAAAGACATTTGCGTTGCAGGATTAAGAAACATCGACTTTAATCCAGCACGATTAAATACCGTGCCATCGACTTTAAACTGATCAGCCGCTTTATTACTATGCACCACGCTTAAAATATTCAGCCCGAGACTGATATCAATTATGTATCTCCCAACGTTTAATGTTCAAAATGGCTGAATAGTGTCACTAAGAAAACTACTTGCTCGCAATATCGACTAGAGCGAAGCAAAATTGGAGAAGCATAATTCTCGAAAAAACACGAATGTAAGAAACAAGGAGAAGGAAAATATACACGGCGTCCAATTTCAACTTGTTACCTGTGCCATTTTTGGTTAAAAAATTCTTTTTGCGCGAAATTAAGAATTAATAAGGACGAATTGATTTTGTAAATATAAATATAGCATAATGTATGCATAATATAAATGTAACGATATCAGGGAACTTGATGCATATAGGGTGTACCATTTAACGCGATTACTTCGATCCTTTTCGTTTTCAGTAAGTTGATTTTTCTTGATTTTATTAACACAGTTGTGGTAAGAAAAATCAAGTCCTATTATCTTCTCGTAATTCCTCCGCGTCTTATCATTTACTATAAAATTTGTTTTCATTGTTTGCTGCAATTAAATAATTCAAGATAATCGAGGTGGCCACGTTATATGGTCCACCCTGTATAATTAAATTATATCATACTGTATTACAAATTACGTTTTAATACTATGTATATGTAAATATATTTCTGGCTGAATAAGTTATTAAGTTAAAGGGTTTGACAAGCTGGCTGACGGGTTATCTCATCTTAGCCAGTTACTAAGTTAATCAATAAATGCAAATTTTTCGTGAACGACCTGCTGTGCAGCAAAAACAAGAAATAATTCAGATAAGAATCAAAGGGTTTCAAGAGTGTGCACTTAATTTTTCTGCAGGTAAACGACCAGCCCCATGTCCTCTTAAATCATATACATATGAGCCATTCACTGCACAAGTTGATTAACTCCATAAAACAAAAAGTGGAGAAATGCAATGAAATAATGTATATTGCTTTTTAAAATTCCCTTTATAATTTAAATCGAAATAAATATCGTAGAAAGCATAAATACAAATGTAACTTTCGTCTAACGGTATATAAAATTTATGAGAAAAAGTAGCCAAAATGTAATCGTTAGTAATGTTACCATTTTTATGTTACTGGAAGAATTAATCGATCTGGCAAGTGAAAAAGTAATAAATTTAAATTCAGTGCTTAAATTTTTAAGATTTTAACACGGAAAAAGAAAGTTATAAGATATTTTTATTACAGATTTTTCATAAAAATGAATATTAATGGGTCTGGTATAATATATTATTATTTGTGAACCATCAGATGATTCACCATTTTGCAAATCCACGTTATTATTAGTTTCACTCATCTCGATTATAAGGGTATAATTTTATTTTTTTAAAACCACTGACAAATTGAAATAATTGTTTATAATAATTCAAACCAAAATACGATCTGGAAGTGATATTGAAAAGGCTGAAAAAATATGTAGCCCTGTGAAACTGGTAAAGTACACAGTAGAAGTTAAAATATACCAAATTGAACTTTATTCTTGATAATAATTAATTTGACTTCACAAGTACTTGATTCTGCGACAATTAGACTGTGACTGACTAATTTATTTTACTTAAATTCTGATAAGACGGCACTAAAAAATTCACCGTTATCATTCATAGCTTGCTAGTGTATTTGAGTTGCATTATTGCAACGATTTACATTGGAGTACGGAGTTAATCAAAGTGACCTCTGAAATAAATTATTTATTATTCAGTGGCCAACAAATTTTTGTCGTTTAATTGTGTTAATCTTAATTATCAGTGAAAGTTATTATAAATATAAAAAATTGCGACTATACCAAGTGCTTTGACACTTAAATTTAACATTTTTCAAAAAGTGTAGTTAATCGATTTGTGTAGTGAACGGCTCGTATATCTATTAATGCGATAATCGATTCAACGTCATATTCTCTACAAACGAATATCAACCCGCGTATATGTCGGAGAATCATTATTTTAAAAGATATTTGTCTTAAACGTTGCTGAGAAAATTTCATTCTCTTATAATTATTAGCTTCATTTACAAAAATCGAATTAACATAAATAAGAAAATGATTTACATTTTTCTATATAATTTTTTGTACAATTCTCTATACAATTTTTCAGATAATTTTTCGTACGGAATGACAAATTGCACTAACTGATACTCATCGAATGATCGATGACTAGCCGGTCAAATGACTAATCAAATGATGGGTCGTGGTTAATGAAAACAGGTTATGAGTACATGAATCCTAAAAGAAGTATAACGAGAAAGGAAATGAATATCGAAAAATTGATTGTACATAGGGTGTCTTAAAAATTCCTAGGAAATAATTATGATTAGTAATCAGAGTGTTATAGCAGAGGCTGGTGTACGAGCAATTGGCACTAATCGATTCAAATTGGACACCCTGTATATTAAAGTCAATTTTACCGTTCCGACGTCATTAAAATGATCGCTACGAGACGGTGAACGTCGATCTTCCTGTGACGTAACGAGATTTCTTCGAGTTACAGGATATATCCATCTAATCTCTATCAGGAATGAAATTTGACAGGGAAAAGATTCGAGCGATCGAAAATGGCGCAAGTTGCCATAATTGAGCCGTTCACTGCACAAATCGATTAACTCCACTTTTTGAAAAATCTTAAATTTAAGCGTCAAAGCACTTGGTATAGTCATAACTTTTTATATTTAAAATTTTTCAAAAAGTGCAGTTAATCGATTTGTGCAGTGATCGGCAGTGATCTGATTTTTCACGTCTACGCGATGTTTCGCACCAAATTTTTCTCGAGATAGAGCAGTTATAAGCGCAACAATCGCTTTGACAACGATTTGCTGTAGTTATGCAGATTTGTTATAGTAATTTCCGGATTTAAATTCCATGCTGTCCTTTTTCCAATGCCCCCTTTGTTGAATGCGATGGATAATTAACTGAGAGATTGACCCGATTATAATCGAATATTCGCCTCTCTTTTCTTTCATGGAATACAATGCAATGAATTTTTCTGTTCCTCTTTCGTTTCAAGTGCAACTGTGTAGTTGAATTATAAAGTTAAATCGAATTACGTTTGATTTGTAAATGGAAGGCTGTAATGAAATTCAGAAAATGTATAATGGCACTTTTGTTAACGAAATAAATGGGCCATTCAACACCAGACTAATTAGAAAATATGTAGAATAAAATAAAAGAATCTATATATTTAAATTCAGTCAATATACAAAATTAGATATTAGTCTTCTTTTCTAGAATGAAACTTTTCTCAATGCTTATAATATCGAGACGAAGTCAGTTTCAACTTGTTATATATTTTAAGCATAGACTGTGAATGATATTTTGACAGTATTTTTATTGCAAGCTAAGGGAATACTAAGAAAATTTAAACATTGGGAAAGAGAATAAATTGCAATTAATTATTTTAGAACAAAAATGTGCAGTGAAGATCGGATTAATAAGTCGAAATGAACTTTTGATTCTGGTTATATTCTATATTCCTTAGCGGTATTAAATACACGGAGGCTCAAAGTCTTCTATGATACGTAGTGCAGACGGTTGACTGTCAAAAATTGCAGTGAAGATTGGATTAACAAGTCGAAATGAACTTTAGGTTCTGGTTATATTCTATATTCCTTGGCGGCATAAAATACACGGAGGCTCGAAGTCTTCTATGATACGTGGTGCAGACGGTTGACTGCCAAAAAGTGTGTGTGGTCGAACCCTTCAGCTAGATTTTTATAGGCCCTACGACAATCCATTGAATCATTCAACCCAGCTTCGAGAATTAATAAGCTGGATGGTACCTCGAAGATCTCGATGCAGGATGACGCCATCCAAATAAAGATTCCTCTCACAATTATTTTCCTAAAAGTTAAGCGAGTGTCCCGAGTTTATCAATGTCCACAATTATAATCACTTGTGCATCTGAATAACTGTAATTGGTTATCAAAATTTAAAAATAAACCTCCAAGCGTGCTTTCTACGCTTATCCTAGCACTTTCGCAAAAAGTTCTTTATCTGACATGAATTTGCTACACAGTAACGTATTTTGGATAGTTTCTTCTTCAGAAAAGCCCAGGATTAAATATTAATATTAAGGATAACGGTCTAATATTAGGATGACGTTCAACGCTGACAGGACGACAAAATAATTATCGGGAACCCATAAACGAGATTTTGCGCTCGCGCAGCCATTATTCGCACACCTAGCTATGTCAGGGCCGTAGTCATGCGTAATCCGCACTAAAATCATCCAATAAATCTAATTCTTTATATGTATCACGTATGTTTTCATGTATTTTTTTATACTAATCGTAAAATTATAAGAAATTTCTTTAAATCACTTGTAATTTGAAACAATTTCGTTTTCCAATACGCAAATACGAATAGCTATTTAATACAAAATTGTAACAAAATAATCTTTCACGTAACTTTTACAATGATTATGTGTTGAAAATAAGATACGTCTTAACGTATATACAAAAATCAATCTATCAGGAGAAGTAGATATATCTTTAAACTATGTGTCGAAGAGGTTTCGGGAACACGTGAAGTGTTTATTTCACACGTTAGATAAGATTTAAGGAACCAGGATTAGCTGCAATCGCATACCCTTTTCTGCACCCCAGTTTAGACTCTCTACGCGAACAGTTAGAATACTTGAGATATACCTTCCTTTGGAGGAAATAAAGATAATTATAAAATACAGATAGTAATTTCTTTTTACCCATAATCCCAATAGTATGAATCTTTTCATGCATTCACTTTCCATTTAATACTTCATTTCAGCCAAAAATATAAAAGAAATAAAAATATTGTAGGATGCTGACAACAGGTTTTATTTTGTCATCAGCTTACAGGAATAATGTATATGTGTTCCTTCTTCCATCGAAGGAATATCGGGTCTGCGCGAACGGTTTGAGACACCGGAAATGGACAGAACAATATGAACAGAAAGAAACGAACACTAAACTCGGAAACTAATTAAAAATTAAAATTGACTTACGCTCGGTCACAATCTATTTTCGCGAGGATTCTTCAAAGCTTCTCCACTAAGGCCCCTGTGTCGTCGAGGGTCCTGTTTTTTTGCCCTTTGTAAAGCTCGATGACGTGCTTTTATCAATCGCTAATTGGCTGATACGATTCAGCCGATTAGCGGTTTGCTCTCTGTATCGCGCCACAGGTCACTATTCGATCGAAGGACCCAAAAATGTCGCGTCGCTTCGCGAATGAATTCTGTGGGGTCGACGGGTTGTAAGGTCGTCTCGCGATCACGTAATATTGCCCGCGAAATTAATATTGAGCAACTGTTTCAGTTTGCACGAACAAAGAGAAGGTCGCGAACGATAGACTCTTGTATAACGCGGGAGGAATTAAACTCTTGATGATCTCGATAAGTAGACTCTAAGATTCTCTATTCGGCGTTTAGAGAACTGATTTCGTTGTCGATTCGATTTGAACTGACTTTTCGACGATTCGAAGCGAACTCGACTCTTCCACAATTCGAAGAGAACTCGAATCTTCTACAATTCGAAGAGGACTCATGCTCCTCGATTTTCCTAAGATCGGTCTTAGGAAAAATCGAGAGCTCGCCAAATATAATTGGCTGATTTGACCAAGGGCGTTCCCTTGGTCCGCGAATCGGTCACTTTGAAGGAAGGGAAGGTTCCCCAAACGAAGATGGTAGTGGAAGAAACCCTCTCCTCCAAGGTGAGGTACGTGTGATCCATCCGCGCGCTGGTGACCCCATCGGCCGTTTATGGTCCCTAGCTAGGGCCTAAGGCTTCCAACCTTTGTGAAACACGTGGAGCCCTCAGGCCTGTTGTTAGTCAAGTCTTAAGAGCCGTCGCCTAATTTCGTTAAATTAGGTTTTTCCAGGAATCTCGTGTTTCGCGACACGAGAAGTCAGAATACAAGTGAAAGCTCTCAAACATGCAGAAGGCATGGAGAGGAAAATTCCAATGCCGAGTTGTTTGACTTTAAAGACCTGGCTGTTGGAAGACCGTAACGGTGTCTTCCTTGCTCCGCGAGGGAACACCTGCAAAGTTTCAATTAAATCGATGAAAAACTTACACTCTCCTTGTTAAAGGTGTCCAATTTGGGGATTAAGCACACAATTGTTTCGACGAACTGCCAATGACGAGAGAAAGATCTTCCTTTGTCAGGTCTCACACCTTTGGCTTTGGAAGACGTAGTCACATTAGTCAGAATCGTGAGAGTCCTTACATCAGTCAGAGTCAGAATAGTTAGGCTTAGAGTCACGGATAGCGTGAGTGAGTGTCCAGAGAGTGTTCGAATGCGAGGATGTTACAGTCGTCGACAATAGGGTCAAAAGTGGTGTTAGAACTGGTTTATCGCTGTGAACCTAGAATCGACGCTGTTGTCACGGGACGGCTAAAGATTTAACACCCTTTTCCTTTTTTCTTTTTGTGTAAATAATGACGAACCTATCGATTCGATAGCTAATTACTCTTGAACGCTAGTATCGTCCGTAGATTCAAGGTACAACGTAAGAGAATAGGCTATGACTGGCATTGAAGGTAGACTGCTTTATTTAGTATTTTGGGCTGGTATTTATACAGAGTTGCTATCTCGAGAAGAGGGGTTATTCCGTGGAACTTAGCGTTTGTTTTATTGTGGTATTGAGAATGGCCAGGTTATTAATATTATTAGGAATTGATAGCCGTTACATTGTGATGAATGCTGTCCAGGTCGTCGTCTGTCCGGAATGGCCGGAACTGGACATCGACGTACTCTAGTGGACATGGAATGTTTCTGTGGCACGGTAACGTCGGTTTGCTCCGTCATCGTGCATCGGACCAGGAGGCCCCCTATGAGGCCCACGTATTGGTGGTGGGACAAGATTGCACAATTACGCGCACAGACGTGCCGGCTCCGATGCACTCGCGCCCGTCGTAAGCGCATGTCGACGAGACAGCGACGACGCAGTCGTACGGGGCCCACAGAAGCGCCACTGTCAGCTTGCAGTGTGCCATCAAGGGGGCCAAGTCTCAACATTGGGATGTTCTCATCCGTTCGTTGAATAGAAATCCGTGGGAGCGCCGGTACCGTTTCGTAATACAAATGCTGAATACTTGGGTCTCCCAGCTTGAAGAAAGCCTGGACCCTCAGCTCCACCGTCTCTCAATTGATAACCTCTTCCTAGTTTTATAGAGGGACCGACCCGATGTCGCGTCAACGGACCTACGGATCCGGTCTGTCGAGCTGGGGGTAACTAGGGGAGAAGATAAATTGTGCGGTGCAGGAACTGGGCATAAAAGGTATTGCACCCGAACCGGTCGACATACCTGGGTCTTGACACTGGGCGTTCTTGACGATCGGCTGAAACAGCTGTCGTACAGCTGCCTGCATTTCGGTTTCTTTCCGAAATATTGAAAGAGAGCGAGGGTAATCCTGCTTCGAACGAACGCAAGACCGAATGAATCTCCCTGGACGTATCGGCCCCTTTGCCTGTTCGACGAGCTGGGCAAACTTTTCGAGCGAGTGCTGGCGGCTCGCCCTGGGGAGCACCTGTCTTGCGTCGGCCTCCATCTAGACGATCGTCAGTTCTGTTTCCGACAGATACGATCGACCATTGCGTGATCTTACGCGTAAGATCTTTGTCGGAGGTGATCGACCATCGGCATAGGGTAGCGTTGGCTGTAAGTCTTGATATTGTGGGCAACTTTCAGCACAGCACTGAGTGCAGCCATCATCACTGTACTGTAAGCGTTTGATTAATCTGTTCACTGATGAATTAAATTCTGATAAATGAATGACCAAAGACAGATCCATTATCGCTCGAGATGCTAACAATTGACAAGACGGTACAGAGTACAGCCATCATCGCAGTTCTGAAGCCGTTGCATCAATATGTTCAATGATGATTCATGTTCTATAGCAATTCTATAATGACAAAAGACAGATCCATTATCGCTCGACATATTAACAATTAACAACAAAATACTGAGTACAGCCATCATCACAGTACTGCTGCTGGAGGACTGTTTAGTCATCTGTAGATATTGACCTATGTGCATAAGAGAAACTACAGACCGGCTAACTTTCCCTTTTTATCCCTTACTCATCCTTATCGCCCTATTGCTCACTCAAACTCCGACCTTCCCTGCATTATCCTTTTTTAACCTTCGATCTGTGGACAACCCCCTCTTATTTCCTAATTCACATATAAATATTGCCCAGTTAGTCTTCCGCTTAGTAGTAAATTGGAGTCACGTTTGCTAAAAGATCTGATCTGGTATATACTCGGTTGCACTATTGTTACACTCAAGTTCGTCTGTTAGTTGTAACAAAAATAAAGATATATTTCGAATACAACACTGCAGCCGCTGGATCAGTTTCTTCACTGATGACTTAAATTCCACAGCAATTCTAGAATAATCAAAGTATAGGCCCATTGTCTTCCGGCGGGAGATAGCTCTACGTTGGAGTTCTAGGAAGGCCTCGCTGCTAAGGCCCAAGGACAACAGCCACAAAGGGGGATGCTAGACGCCAAGCTGGGTTGTCTGGACTGGAATTCAGCGGAAGAGGCTACGGACACGCGAAGACAAGGCGACGGAGAGGGGGGACGCCCTATAAAACAGCGAGGGATGCGTTTTTGGGGCACTATCCGACTAGAGTACGAAGAGAATAAAGAAGTTACCCAGAAGCAAGGAGCCTAGTTTTACTATAATCCTTCCTACAATATAGTCAGGGAGATGCGCGGCGTATCGCAGGGTTCATTTTTAGGACTAATTGTGGCAAAAGATCGGATTCATAGAAATTGAACTTTTAACTTTGATTATATTTTATTCTCTTGCGGTACAAATGCGTGGAGGCTTGAGTTTTGTGAGGTGCGTAATGCAGACGGTGGATTGTCGAAAAAGTGTTCCCTCGAACCCTTTAGCCAGGTTCTTATAGGCCCTATGACGATCCATTGCGTCACTCAGTCCTGCTTCGAAAATTGATAATCTTGATGGTTCCTCGAAGCAAACATAGTTCCCGATGCAGGGTGACGCCATCCAAATAAAGACTCCTCTCACATAATCTTGTGAGACATCGTGTAGGATGCAGTTTTGAGAGGCTTTCTCCTGGCCGACGTCAGCGTAATGTGTTACGCCGATGACGCGTTCGTGATTTCCGGCAAAAGGGAATGGAGCAGGACCACAAGGCTCGCTGAGCTCGACGTGGCCAGTGTCACACGAAGCATCCGGCGGCTGGAGCTGCACATTTCCTCACACAAGAGCTCATCGGACACGGTTACTTCGGTGAGTACATGCATAAGATAGATCGGGAGACGACGCACAGTGGTCCGGATCGCTAAAAGCATGAACTTAATTAACCCTCGCGAAACGGTAACGGGGTCTCTAGAGACCCTGCTTCTTTATCTACTGTGACAAAGCTGCGCGTGTTAGTGCTGACGCTGGGCCCGAAATTTGAACGCAACGAAGGAACAGCAACGTCTGCAGGCCTTACTCTCTTATCGCTGTAACATAAACAACTGACTGCGTGGAGAGTTCCAACGCCTCCAGCTAACAGTATTCAGCGAGATAGCGAAAAGAATAGATCGGCCAAATATGTCTCCATTTCGTAAATTATTTTATGAATTATCATAATATGAATCATATTATCTTAGCCACTGAATCAGAAAACTTTACAAATTGTAGTAAAGATCCGGATACATAAGTCGAACTTTTAATTTTGGTTATATTTTACATTTCTTTGCGGTACAAATGCACGGAGACTCGAGTCGTTTAAGATGTGGTGTAGACGGTGGATTGTCAGAAAGTGTCCCATCGAACCCTTCAGCCAAGTTTTTACAGGCCCTATCACGATCCATTGCGTCACTCGATCCTGCTTCGAGAATTGATAAGCTGGATGGTTCCTCGAAGCAAACATAGGTCCCTAAACAAGGTGATGCCGCCCAAATAAAGACTTCTCACAATGTTCCGTCCCGAAGAGCGTGTTTATAACGTGATTTTTATTCTAAGGCTTACGCTTTTAACAGACCTAACGGTTTACAATATATTTTATTTTGCGACTGCAATTCCGGAGGATACATGTGCCTCACCGCCGTTCTAGCGGAAGTTGTAAAGGTAAAGGCGAAAGTGTAGGAAAGGATTTCAAAAAAGCTACAGCTTCTGGATACCTTCTTTATTCTCCGTATGCTAGCAAAATAGTGTCCCAAAAAAACATCCCTCGTTGTTTTATAGTGCGTGTCCCCTGTCCGTCGCCTTGTCTTCGCGTGTCCGTAGCCTCTTCCCCTGAGCTCCAGTCCAGACGTCCCAGCTTGGCGTCTAGCATCCCCATCTATGGCTGTAGTCCTTAGGCCTCGACAAGGCCTTCCTAGAACTCCAACGAAGGGCTTTCTCCCGCCGGACGACAATAGGCAGCGGTGAAAGTTGCCCACAAAAGTTTAGGAATTTTTACAAGTACCAGACTCGGCAAATGGGACCCACGTGTGACAGACGTGTGACATCACTTATAAATCACGTCATTGATCATCAAAAATTGGCTCCTTGTCAGTTTCCTACTTCTTAGCCAAAGGGCCTTCCGACGTCTGTAGTACAGGCGGACTGTGAATATTTCTAGTGAGTGGTCAGTTGCCAGGAAGGCCGCGGCCAGTGAAATGGGGCGGCCGCGTCGTAGCCACGCGGCGCCGCAGTGCCTTCCGTTGAAGGTATGGGACCGTCTCCCCTCCACTAGAACGAGCTTCATAAGGAACATGCCGCGGGGGAGTTGTGTTGTGGGTGGGTTGCGTTCGTTCCGAGTTTTTGGTACCTCCCAGCGCGGCGAAGGTTTTAGGGAGTACAAATCTCATATAACCTCGTTCTTCCCACAAAGGATATGGGTATCTTTGGAAGATTTCCCCCACGCAAAAAGAAAAAATAAAAAAAAAAAAAAGGAAACGTGGGCCTGGAATCAATCTAAGGATAACCCAGAAGACTTAGCGGTGAATTAAACTGTTCCTTGTAACTCCACGCTATATCTTAACAGAGCGACACTTCGTCTTTGTGATATAAGTGTAATATTAAATCTTTGTATTCGAGAGGCGCCCTTCAGTCATTTCATAACATTTCATAGCTCGATATTAATTAATATATCAAATTTAAAATGTAACATTGTGCGAGATATCGAAATTAAATAATTCTACGTGTTAATTATTATACAATTTCCTATATACTGCTCAAAAAATATCATCAGCCTTATAGCAGAAAATTTTTCAACTCGTACCCTTCTTTAGCCAAGAAATCGTCGAGCACAAAGGGTTAAAGTGCTATCTTTGTGTGTCTGTGTGATAGCCTGTATTACTTTATCTGTACATTATATTCACATATATCCACGAGTTCTACTTTGGTGTTTTTTCATTTTTCTCATAAAGAACTTTTAAACATACGATTTCTTTATCATGGAAATTTATTCTATGGAACTGTGAGTTCAATTATGGTTTATTAAAAATATAATTTTTTAATTACCAAATTTATTATTAATGACAAATCAATATTGTTAATAACAAATTGTTCACAATGTAAATTTATAATAAAAGGGGAAAAGTTAATAAATTATAGGCTATAGTAGTGGAAAGGTAATAATTAATGGAATCGGTAAAGTCCGGAAATTTTCGTCGATCTTCGGCCAATTGAGGGCTATATAAAGGGCGTCGCGATGGTTATCGAGTTATTTGTCAGTTTGACTTCGGAAGTGTAACATTAAAATTTTCGTAGTGCCTGAATATGACCTAACCCCACCGTCTTAAATAATTTAATAATTTTTTATTTTGTAGGTCTGATTTATTTTCTTTTCAAGTTTTAATTATTTTTCTTCCTCCAGACTTTATTTTGTCGTTTTAATTTTCTTTATTTCGCAATTCGAATATTTCGTATAATATTCGAATGTTTCGTCGTTAGTTTCTTTATGTCTCATATGTTGGGATATTTATACCTCATCGTTGGGTTTTTCGTTCCATTTGGTTAACCTTTGAAGTTTATATTCGTTTCCTTTTTATTTTGTTTTCTCTAACTAATCCGTTTCGTTTCAGGTTTGTATATTTTCTTTTCAGGTCTTTCATTCAGAAAACATTGTTGGACGTCGCGGAATGCGTGTATCTATTTATAAGTAGCTCTAAGATAGATTCCTAGACTGAGTTTCACGTGCGCGCTTTTTATACTAAGGTAAGCTACCTAATTTGTAGCGAATATATAAATTTCATATTTTTCCTCCCTTATCCCTCTCGTTTGCCAAATTGGACATAATTGTTCTCGCGATAATCGCAATTGTCACCGACTAGTCGACGTACTCCCGTGTACTCGACAATTCCATGCTTCGTAAGTCATCCTCACGGCTCGCTTCCGACACTCATTCCAGGCACTGCCAGCTTCGTCACGCATCGGTTCTAGTAGAAATTGTCTGCTGTGGTGTTCAAAATGGGTACATTCGGATTCATAAATATTTCACTGCACGAAAAATAAATTAAGCATAAAAGGACCATAGCTCCTATTTTTTCCCCGGCCTATTAACCCTTTGCACTCGAGAGGAGCCTCTCAGTCGCTATTTAAACAGATTCTAAAGATGGATATTAATTAATATATTAATTATATTTACAATTACCCAACGATTCGAGGAATATTGAATTAAAATAATTCTACGTCTTAATTTGCATACGATTTCTTATTTACCGTTTTAAAATTATCATCAACTTTATAGCAGAAAGTCTTCGAATTACTATTTTCCTGTAACGAAAAAATCGCCGAGTGCAAAGGGTTAATTTAATTTGAGATCTTTGATATATTGTTAGGATGAAAATCGGATTACGGCGCGTTTCCAATATTTCGCGAATTTTACGAAAAAAAGAGATTTCATAATCTCCTTTTTTCTTCTTTCATTTATGATTTTGTATTTTAATTAAATATTTTTGTTTATGAATCCGTGTTTAACACTTTGCACTCGAGGGGCGCTTCCCAGTCGCCATTTAATGTAATTCTAAAGATCGATATTAATTAATATATCAAATTTACAATTACCCAACGTTGCGTGGAATATCGAAGTAAAATAATTCTACGTCTTAATTTCTATACGATTTCTTATTTACCGTTTTAAAAATATCCTCGACTTTATAGCAGAAAGTCTTCGAATTAATATTTTCCTGTAACGAAAAAATCGTCGAGTGCAAAGGGTTAATAACCATAACAAAGATTACAGTTACTTCTCCACAAATTATATATTCCCCTTTAATCTTTGTTTCCAAATTTCAAATTTATTTTCCATTATCTTCAACATACCACTACATAAATAAAAGAGGAAATCTGAGACTATGGACATTTTCATTATAAATTTTCGTTTTGAACAATTTGTTATTAACAAAAAGTATAATAATTTATAAATTTTATTTATACTTTTAGAATGTAAATTTCCCGTATCCATTTATATTAAGCATTTTTATGCTTTAAGAAATTTATCAACAATTTTAATTTGTTATTCGTAACAAATTTGATTATTCATACATTTTTTTATGAACCATATCGGTATTCCCATTTCCATAGAATAAATTTCCATGATGCGTTTATCTGTATCAAAATATTTTTATTTAGTCTCTATTTTTGGTAAAAATAAAGTTTTGCACGAAAAGTGAAAACATTGAAAGATTCATTGTTATATCAAAAGTTAGAAGGGAGTTCATTTTTTAACAATTTTATATTAAAAAGTCAATCGTATTTATATATCATATGACGAAACTGTTGCAAATTACAAGTGATTTATAAAAATTTCTCATAATTTTACGATTTTTATAAAAAAGTACGTGAAAACATATACATGTTTTGTATATAAATATGTTCTACATCTACCAATTTTATTAAAATCAGTACGAATGATAATTACTGTTAAATACAATAGTTAATACATAGGTAGTAATAATTACACGTAAATATTTTATCTACTTTCTACGACATTCGTATTTTTGTTTTAAATTTACTCTTATATAACATTTTCTCTTATTTAGATCCATAGGATATATGATAATGGTTTTGCTAAACGAATGACGTGTTAATGAATAACATGCTGGAGATTCTATTGACGTGTATGAAGCGAATGTGGTATGACGTGTGGTCGGTGATGAGCCAATAATGATGCAAAGCACCTACACCTAGCGTAATCATACCTATGAAAGATTCTATACATATGTATACAGCAGAAAAACAAAGGAATTCATCATTAGCACTCAGAAAATGACTTGTGAGAGAAAGCATGAAAAAGTTTTAGAACATCTAACGATTTCGATTACCCAATTTCTTGTATTAAATTTGTCACAAAGTATATCCACTCGTTGCATACATTTTTTGAAATGACATATTCACAAGAACGTTTAGTGGAATATCGATTATTCGAATTAATTGGAGGCACAACTGTTTGGATAATTGATCTGAAGGCAGGAAATTTTGAATTATGTTATAAATCATCTAGAAATAAAACAATTTTCAAGTGAGAATATTTTTTACGTAAAGTAACATGTAATTAATTAGAGAAACTAAATTATTATACACTCTTAGATACTTCGAAGTTGTCAATTCCTTTCAACATAAATATAGCGTTCTATTTGTCGAATCACGTACAACCCTACAACCTACAACCAGAGACCCCACCAGATTGGACCCACGTCTGACTGACCCACTGAAGCGACAAACCTTTACTCGTAAATCGCGACATTGATCACCTAACAATATAGAAAAGCAACTGTAGCGTCCTATTTATCGAATCCCTTCGATGTTCTAGAACGTTTATCACGCTCCAAATTAATATTGCGTGATTAGTTGTAGTAATAAGGATCCCGAAGTGTGTGTTGACAAAAGAGAGCGTTTATTTATAGAAAGTATAGAATAGTTATAATGGAGACGTTGAACGGAGTACCGTTTCGAACACGCGTTTATATGTGTAAGTAAGATGTTTCAAGGATCGGTGTCGAAGACGAACTGATTTCTCGAATTTGATCTATGTCGTGTCTCGTCGTGTCCTGTCCGGTGTTTTCTCCAGTTTAGTTCTGATTGGGCAAAATAAACGTTGGTGGTGGAAAAGTAAGGAGTTTTAATTGGACAGAGGGTGTGACGGAAGGACCTTTGGCTAAGGAGTAGGAAACTGTCAAGGAGCCGATTTTTGATGGTCAATGACGTGATTTAGAAGTGGTGTCCGTCCGTCGCTCGTTGGGTCTAGTCACACGTGGGTCCCATCTGTCGAGTCTGGTACTTGTAAAAATTCCTAAACTCTTGTCTTTACCGTTACAACTTAATCTGCTAGAACGGCGGTGAGGCACGTCTATCCTCCGAAATTGCAGTCGCAATATAAAATATATTGTAAACCGTTAAGACTGTTAAAAGTGTAAGCCTTAGAATAAAAATTATGTTATAAACGCACTCTCCGGGACGGAACAATAGACATTTATACAGCATCCGTCCCTCCTCGATATTTTCATTGCATTGTAATACACAATGATGCCTGTGGCCGCCACCAGGTGGTATCCGGAATGCACATCGACTCTTGATCGATTGCCTATTGGAGTCCGTGCTTTTGGTCCGGAGAATCCCAATGGAATATAAAAGAAGAAATCTTTCCTTTTTTAACTCACCATTCGTGCCCAAGAGTAAAAATGCAAGCAAGATAATTCGTATTAACATTCTAACCTTACTTTTCCAATTTATTTTCAGATGTAAAATAACTAATTAATAATTAATTAATCGAAGGGTGAATTACAGTCAACAATTTCAATATTCGGACAAATAAAATGTCATTCGTATAAACAAATCTGGCGTAACGACGTAGCGGATGATATTTCAGCTTAAATCAGGGCCACCCTGTATACGCGAACCTAACCTAAAAATTGGCGCGCCATCGGTGCAGTATTCCACGTCGCAAAGCGCAACGGTATTAAAAGCTGTCCAAGTTTGGTGGAGCGAAACGAACGAAGACATTTCTGGAGTCTCGGTGCGGAAAGTTGCGGCGGGCAAGTCGAAAATTGACTTCTGACCGGATGAAAAATTGATTTCGCGTGGACGTCGCGTGCAGGAACGTGAACGCGTGTGATGGCGGGCGCGTAAACCCGATGTTTCTCCGCTCGATGGAACGCGAATGCACGTGCATCGCTCGTTAACAGCGGCCCGCAGCAGTCCTAAACTCATTTGCATAATTAGCGCGTGTCGGTGGCAGCGCAACGCGTGACTGCGACTGCGGCCGGCCGGAATCGAGCGAGATATTATCTCTGATACAAGAGTCGCAACGCGGTCGAGTCCGGTCCTGGTATCACCGAGCATCCAGGCCTCCGTGGCAACTCCGCGTGCTCGTTTCCTATACGCGAACTTCAACGACATTTACCAACTTCCGGCCTGCCTGCAACTGCTGCCGCCATATCGTTTCTGCGTGGTCCCGTCGAGCCGGGATTAACGACGCGTGCAAACGCTTCGCGATTTTCCCGCCCGCGCCGCCTGGCTAAATAAACGAATTTTCCACGCACAGCCTGTTTGATTTAGTGGCTGACGACGGATCGCAATTTTCCCATGGTATTTAAGGTATTCCGACGCCGCGAAGGCTCTGTCCCGGCTTATTTAATCGCGGTCGCTGTAATTTGTCGGGTAATGGCTGGCTGGTCGGGCAGGATGCATTTAGGGGCACGCTGATCCGATCGCCATTTCATATTGTAGTTGGATTTATCGCATCGTTCTTATCACCGAGATTCTTTTCCGAGTTTCTTCAAATTTATTTATTTGTTCATTTACTTGTCGCGGTTATGATCTTGCCACTACGCAATTATTAGAGGATAAGGATAAGAGTGAATTATCCAGAGTATTTACCGTTATTTTCTTTTCTAATATTGCTGTTTTCACGTTAGAGGTTAGCCGTGTGGGAATGTTTAGCTTTTAAGTTGGTGTGAATGAGAAGAGATACGCGGTGACGAGTGAATGTGGATGGGTGGCAAAACTGAAAAACAGAAGAAGCGTGTGGAGAAAGTACTGATTTTGAGTATGATTTTTTTAAACGGTTATCTAGTATGATGCAATTATATTATTAATTTATCATAAAAAATACGTCTTTTAAATCTTTTAAAGGAATCTAATTTCGTGTGATGCTATCATGTCGATTGAGGAATAATTTCGAACATATTATCACCTTTGTAATTATTACCGACTCCAAATAGATGAAATAAGAATTCATTTATCTTGCATCGTGAAATAACCGGAGATAACAGTTGCAAATGAATTCAAAATCGTGATAATCAAGATAAGATTATTGCGATAATTTATCATTCTACACCAGTGGCACAAAGGAATTCCAAATCGTTATTGCATACAATGATAAATTTCGATTACGTAATATAGTCGAATAAATTATTTTAATTCTAATGATTTTCATTTTAACATCGATCGCACAATTTTGTATTCGTTAACACTTGCCACGTTGGTCATATATGACCGGCCATGGTTTCTTCTGTGACGCCACGGTGGTCATTGGTGATTGAAGCGTTTGAACTACTTGAATTACGTCAACTAATCTTAATTAACTTTTCATTGCATCATGCAGAAAACGTGATGTACTGTACACATATTTTTTATATTTATGTTGTATCGTATGATTTTTTTAAACGGTTATCTAGTATGATGCAATCACATAATTAATTTATGATAAAAAATACATCTTAAATTTTAAATCAATTTTCATAAATGATGTTAATTATTATTACTTTTGTACTTCTTTACTTTATACATCTTTGAGCTATTGTCGTCTGATTCCTTATCCGACTCACTGCTTTGTATTTCCAATTCTAGGTCTTCAGTTGCGTCTTCTATTATTCCATCTTTCGTCCAATATTCGTGTTCCAGTGTTTCTACGTGTTTACAAAATCCTTTCCAATCATATAGTGTCGTTTCGTTTATTGCCTGACGTAGTAGCGCTTCCAATTCATTGTAAGTTAACTCTGAGATAACGTTTCTTTCGCGGATATCTTACTCCTATGTTAACGTATCGCGTTACCGAACTTGAAGATAGTAGTTTTCGGAGTGTCATAGAAGAGTGGGTATTACTAACGAGAGTATAGGCGGTACTAGTGGAATACCCCTTTTGCCCCGCAACCGAACGTGATGACTTCTTTTCAGCAACGCACAGTATTGGGAATCTTTGTTAAAACTGATATTATTAATAAATAATTTAATAAGTAATAACGTCGGGTATTCGTTATCCACCACAAGCCATTGTCTTTCAAATCGCATTTTACGCCTTTAACGTTTCTTCCAAGCAAATGCTGGGCCTTTTAGTTAATTTCTAGCCAGGTTTATGCGGACATTTTCACTTTCTATTTTATGATCCTTTTCTATCCGTCACCAAAATATTAGATCCACGAATTCACCCTGAAATGCACTATCCGCTTTAATAAAAAGAGATGTACAGTTCCATTACAAAAATCAAGATCACGTTAATATCTCGGCAGCATATCCCGCTGAAAAAATGTACTAGTTAAATTAATTAAATTAATTAAGTTTCGTTTGAAACCTTTTCTGAAACGAACTGTAATTTAGGAAATAATTGAGTTCAGAGCTCTGACTGACACTCTGTATGTATAATATACACACTACGGTATAATAATAATTGAGAGGGAATATCCCTCACGTAATTATAGGATATCCCATTAGTTTGAAGTAGTAAAAATATGTGCATAAGGACGCGTATTGGTACAAACGAAAATAGGGAATAAAATTAATACTAACCATATTACAGCCTAAATAGCAGTTCCTAGATTTTTAGTTAAAAATTCTGGATTTATCACAGTATTCTTTCATATGCGTATTACGAACTGTTTGATATTTTCTTTTACTTCATTTCCTTTTCTTTTACATTTTTTAAAAAATAATTAATAAACGTTCATGAATTATTTCATTAAAATTATTGTATCAAATAAACTCGTAGCTTTTTATTGCTTTAAGTCATTTATAGGTCATTCTGTTAATTTTGAAGATGGACTAATTGTAAGTCAATTCAAACTTTGAAAACATTTTCGTATGAGATTCACACAAAATTTTACATTCATAATAAATTTTCATTGATCATGACTAATAAAATTCTAAATTAAAATGTTGCATAATATAAAAATACTTTTTAATTTAGTCAAATGTAATCCATTAAATATCTCGAAACAAGAAATGTATGACAGACCACTTTCATAATTATGGGCACATATATCGACTATTATGTGTGATTTTATATATGTGTGAATGGGAATGAGGTAGAATAAGTGAAAGTTATTTGGGATGATATAAATATAATATATGTAAGTGAAATATGGTATGAATGTTGTTAAAAAAATGTTTCGAAGAATGTGCCAGAATAAAAGTTACATGTAAATCGTTATAGAGTAAACATGTGTGAATAAGTGTGTGAGAGAGAGAGAAGAATTTTCAAGATAAAGTAAATCTTTGTGTTTAAAATAGTTTATTCAGAATTGTTGTCAATATTTAAATATTATATTTTGAATATATTAATTTGTTAACTGTTAAAAAACGTGGACGATATTGGTATTCATTTCTATCCACATTATGTTTATAGATAATGGTCATGCAGTATTAAAAGAAAAAAAAATATTTTACCACCAATATTTTATTAATCTAATTACAGAACTATTGAAATTGTCATCCTTATATACGAAACGAATTTTCGAATTCTTTTTTCTGAAATTGAGTCATATACAGTAACTCTTGTTAGTATTTGGACATCGTGTTATTTAAAAAATTGTCGTTGATTTCGATTGTTTGTAGTAGTAAATTGGAATTAATTTTTTATAACTTATTAGAACATTCGTTATAATATATAATCATGTAAATTTTATTTATCTATTAGTAAGTATATAACTATTATATAGTTAAAAGTTATTCTAAGCTTTCATCGCTTGATGTCCGCTTGTACAATTCTTCCAGGGACACCCGTTATAAGCGAATTCCAACTTTTGATTTGAAGAAATTTCCCATGTCAAAAGTTGGAGTAATTGGGCAGTGATGTCAAAAAATTCTCAGAGCGAGAAAGATTAAATGTACAGTTCCGAACAACCAATAACCGAGAAACCGCGGAAATATTTATCGTTTGCCAATGATTCAAAAATATGCAAGTCTATTTAAAATGACAAAATTAATTTTCATATATATTTCAAACGTCTGTTCGAAAAAGGAAAACTAAAAATTTATTTATCTTTTGTCTGAAACATTTCTTTAGTGTCATAAATGATTTCGAAAAAATATTTGCGAAGGTTAATTCAAATGTGACCTGTATATAATTATTTATTATTTATTATTACACATATAACACAATATAAATAACAATAAATAATTTATATATTTTCATATTTGTATATTAATAAAAATATAAAAATTCTGAATATTTTATTAATAACAAATATCTGATAGAAAAGAATGTATTACTAATTAATTAATATTTTGATAAAATTCAATATTAACGAAAAAATAAACGTGTTCTCGGTAACTTCTACTATATAAAGATTTGCAACGAATTATTTTGATTAGGTTGGTTATTATAATGTTAAAGCAACCAAATTATTCATTACTTATTATTACATCTGTAATATAATATAAATAATATAATAAATAATTATATATTTTCATATTTTTATATTAATAAATATATAAAATTGTAAATATATTATTAATAACAAATATCTGATAGAAAAGAATGTATTACTAATTAATTACTATTTTGATAAATTTCAATATTAACGAAAAGGAAATCGTATTCTTAGTATCTTCTACTATAAAAAGGTCTGCAACGAATTATTTTGACTAGGTTATTATAATGTTAAAGCAACCAAATCGATTGTTTATTTCACCGAGAGCTATGGTACATTCTATAAATTTGTATGCCTCGTAGTTAGCATTGTTTTCTTTCGGCAACGGATACCCATTGCTGTAAGGGGGCTGAGAATCATGTTACTCTCTTTCCTCAAACCTGAGTTTCTCTTAACTGAACGATGTTTATCCTTCCTAAGAGCCTCGGTTATCGTTGTCGACGCTGTTATTATTTTTTCATAAAATATCGAGTCGTGTGCGGCATTGTTTTCGCTTTGGCTGCTTCAAGAAGGGACAGAGAAGATATTCTGAACCGCAGAACACAAACATCCTATTTTTTTCCAAGACCTTTGTCGTCCTTTTAACTACTGCACGTTATAATGTTGATCAAATGGTAACATTGTCATGAGATTATTTTATATGTGATTTTTTCAGTATTAGATCAATTCAGTTTCGAAGAATGTTGTTCTATTCATTTGTTTATTTTTCATGCTGATAAATTATTTGATTAATATTTTACCTCAGATCTAATATTAATAATGAAATTATTCTGATGACATTTGATCAGTATTTGCGAGTTTCACAACTGACATTAACTGATAATTAATTCCTTCTTGTAAATAGTAAGCAGTAAGAAGTAAATACGCACACACAGTGTAATAAAATTATATTTTTTCCTCTTCGTGTCAAGTAAAATTTCGTATATTTATTATAGCGAATTGTTGACGGTATTAATGTAACAAATAATAAGAGAAAATAATTTAAAAAATCATTGAAGAATTTAATCAATTTCATCAATTTCAATATCGTATATTTTGTATGAAACTAATTGCTAAAAGTAACAGAAATAATAAATAATAAGAGAAAATAATGAACAAAATAATTAAAGAACTTAATCGGTTTTATCAGATAAAATATTATCCTTTTATTATATATTATAATCATGACGGAGTTTGAAAATAATAGAAACGATAAATAACAAAAGTTAAGAAAAAATAACAAAGGAAATGGTTAAAAATGTAAACAATGTTATCAAATAAAATTATACTGTATAACGTATTTTATATAACTTATTATATATGTAGGATGGCAGAACTGGTCTTGAGACACCGAAAATTCACGAAAGAACAAGAACACAATAACACAAACTCAAAACTCGTAAACTGATTTAACTTAGG
>NW_016908635.1:552503-574834 GCF_001483705.2 Eufriesea mexicana | reverse complement strand
CAACACCAAGCGACTCACGTTTGTGCTGGTCACAACTGATTTCTAAGGACTCTGTTTTGGTTGTCAAGGACCACGCTTTTATAATTTCCTTGACCTACGGTTCACCTCCCCGTAGGGGAGCCACGCAATTTAATTTTGTTATATAGAAAAACTTTTCGATTTGCTTCTAGAAGATATCGATCGGTTTACAATTTGTTTTTGTTGACAATAGCTGATTCGCGATTTCTTTTGGTATCCTACATATATATTACTTATTGTATATACTATAATTTATTATATATGGTAATGAATGCAATCGACGAAAGTAACAGTAACAATAAATAACAAAAAATAAATAAAAATAACAAATTTCGTACATGTACTATACCTTCCATTAAAGCCAAATTTCCAAGAGTAATAAGACTAATAACTAATAAAAAGAAAGAGGGATCAACAAAAAGAAATCGTTAACACTAGGTTTACGGGACTCGTTAACTCAGCGGATAGATTGCTCCAATTATACAATATTAACTGGTTAATTTACATTAAGTCCGTTAATATTGTAGGATGGCGAATACTGGTCTTGAAACACTGAAAATTCACGAAAGAACAAGAACACAATAACACAAACTCAAAACTAGTAAACTGATTTAACTTAGGAAACGAACACCAAGATAACGAAATGAAAACACACAAGGACGCACTCTTTTAAAACTCTTTTTCCAACACCAAGCGACTCACTCTTGTGCTAGTCACAACCGACTTCTAAGGACTCTGATTTGCTTGTCAGGAACCACGCTTTTATGCTTTCCTTGACCTACGCTTCATCTCTCCGTAGAGGAGTCACGCAACTCAATTTTGTTATTATTTATTACTTTATTTACTATATTATATATTACTTTTCGATTTGCTTCTAGAAGATATCGATCGGTTTATAATTTGTTTTTGTTGGCAATATCCGATTCTCGATTTCTTTTGGTATCCTACAATATTGTATTTGTGTTTAAATTAAACTAATCGATTTTCCTAAAGAAAACACTCGGTTGTTTTAACCAGTGTTCGTAGAAATAGTACATAAATATAGAAATAGAACATAAATATAAATATATAAATATGTAAATATATAAATAGTACAAAATATAAATATATAAATGGTACATAAATATCCGTAAACCTAGTGTTAATAGACTTCCATTAAATATTCATCGATGCTGTGCAGAAATAATCAGGCAATGTAAGTGCCGTGATGGCAACACCGATGGTTAGCCGTGCCTCGCCATCCTTCCAGCGGATTAGGCAGTATATCTAAACGTAAGAGTACCGAACATTTACAACCACCGAACCCGACAGATTCAACAATCCACGTGAAACAGATCCACCAAAGCGACGAACGGATATCCACTTGTTAATTACGCCATTGACAACCGAATACAATATGAAAAGCAACTTCCTTGACAGTTTCCCATTCTTCAACCTAATCTCATTCCGATATACCGATCAAAAACTGCTACATTTCCTCCAACGTCCACTCTTAACCTCTTACCCTACGATTTAAGTTCTGATGGCCTTGTCATAATCAACGACGCAGTTCGGTCACACGTCGAGCCATTTCGTCCGAACGTGACAAAGAATATCACTCAACTGACAAGAAGTTAGACAAAACTGTGAGACAAGAAGATATTGGCAAAAATTAACCACGTGTCTCACGCGTGATATTTACCTTTGACCCTATCTATGAACCACGGCCCTCGCCCGTGATACTCGAGTTTGGTCCGATTCTTTACCACGAGTCTCACGTGATATTGCAAACGAAAATTGTTAGATTGAATTGATGGACACGTGTAATTATAAATACAATAACAAACGAACAGATATATATTTAATAATATGGGACGATAGAAAATATAAGTACAGTATTTCTCTCTCTCTACGCACTATTAGGTAATCTTACGCGGTGTATAAGCACCGCTAAATGAGCCGTGAGGTCGGTGTTTCTAAGGTTTATAACTCGATCGTAAAGACAGACAATTTTAGAGTTCGGCTCTAGATATATTGGGGGGCAATGGAACTTTTTTCAAATCTTAATTTCGCCTACGCTCAATAGCCAAAAGACGTGTTATAAACCTCGGTAATTCTGAAGCGTCATCCTGAAATTCCGCTAAGGGTAACAAACTACCGACGCATCGGACCTGGACGAACACCGTAACCCTTGGGCAAAACCCGTGACTTCACGCCCGCTCAGGTATTGTCCCGCGCTTACCGAAAGAAGGCGCGCCAAGGGCGCATGAAAGGGTGATCACGATACTTAGGATGCCACTAATTGGGAAATTAACATTTCTCAAAATAACCAATCAGCGCGCATCCTCCACATGCCAGGCGAGGAACTGAATAGCGAAAAAGGTCAAGTCAGTCAAATTCGAGCTCTCAAGGTGTCACATTCGAGCTTTCGAGCAGTCACATCCAAACTTCAGTCAGTCATGTTCGATCCTTCAGAGAGTTAGAATCGCGACTCCGAGGAAAGGAGTCAAGACGAAACAAGTTAACATTTGGGCTACCAAGCAAAATTAACAGCTCTAGACTGTAAAACGTCTAGAGCACCCCACGCGTTCTTAAGAAGGAAATAACTTATGTACATTCGCGACGCGTGGGAACAGGTAACACGCTTAATTTGCGACTGCCACTCGAGACACGTAACGCTTTCAGCCTAACGATGCTCCCACGATCTTTGTTATTGATTGCTCAAGCGTTATAGCTGGGAATTTTGAATTCCTATGGCCCACAAAGTTGTTAAACTGTGGCGGTTAAGATTCCGCCACTATGCCCATGCAAAAGGAGCAGGTAAATTAGGGCCGAGTATGCACCGAGTGTGTCTCCGAAACGTACCAGCAGTCACTGCAGGCCAGCAGACATTGTCCCCGGGATGGCATTGGCTATCATCAATGTCATGCCGGGGATTAGTTTGGGACCGGGCAACGCTATTGTCCCCGGGATGGCATTGGCTATCGTCAATGTCATGCCGGGGATTAGTTTGGGACCGGGCAACGATGTTGCAGACCAACGTTTCTCTTAATTTACGACCTCCCTTTGCATCACGACTTTCCCGCGCGAGGGCGTTTCCCGCGCAAACTTTTCCCGCGCAAACTTAGTTTTTCCCGCGCGCGGGTTCGCGGTTTTTTCTACCCTTTCCGTGCACACTCGACAGTTTTAAAAGCTCCTAAGACAGGGGATCCGAGATCAGTTCGTGTCCTTCCACGACGCCGTGATTATTGTCCCGGCCGCCACGACGAGCGCTGGCATAAGCAGTGCGAACCACCACAATCAATGACGAAAAAGTCGAGGTGACACCAGGCAGGACACGACGAGTTCGTGATAAAGTTCGTAATAAAGTGTACATAATCACAAAGTGTCGCTTATTGCGCAACCAAGATGCTCATTATCGCGTAGTGCATACTGAGAGAGGGTAACAACCACCATTTTGCTGTCTTCGTATAGAATAAGGAAAGATCTATGCAGAGAGTGCCGAGAAAAAGGGAGCTGGTTCAGGACAAGTCTGTCGGATGCTACAAAACGTGATATAATCCGTTCTATACGGTTTACTGAATGGCGTACAAGTAAAGAATAGAGTGAATGCATTTTATTTCTAGTGCTACGACAAGTCGAGAAGAGCTAAATAGAGGGAAGAGCTAAAGTTAAAAGACCGCCATCGACAAAGCGTCTCATTGTTAGAATTACAAAATGGCGAACGGTATGTTAACTTTGTTGCACGAGATTGAAAACGTGGAACTTGGTTGGCTGGAAATAAAACAAACAGGTTTGAATCGAACGGAAAAGAATGGATATAAAAGAAATACAACGTCATTGTATGGCGACAGAATGACTGGAAGAAACTATATTAACGTTTTAACCTCATTCTTCAAAAGTAAAATTAGGAAAATTATTTAGAAAGAGTTAATCGAATTGAAATCAATTTTGGAAGAACTGTATGTATGTGATTTTTGTTATCACGTTTACGACTCTAAATATGTAGCACTTGTTACTGAAAGATTGCTTTGAAGTGAAGAATTTTACTTATTAAATTGGTCAGCAGTCACTCATTTTGAATTCTATTGAAAATTTATAGTGTCAATTTTCAGAAGCAGTTGTCGATTTTAATGAAGTCAAATGAAATTTGAAATTTATAATAGATCAAACTATATATTATTATGGCAAGTCAGAATAAAAGTAACTACATTTAAGATTGATCTTAAATACTGTGAAATATTGACGAAAAAATATGGCTCAAAGAACATAAGTCATCGTTAAAATAAAGAAAGCATAAAATAGAACTACTGAATATTGGGACACATTTTCCATAAAATTCAGTTTTGCATTTATGTTCAACTATTTCTGTGGACGAAGAAGGATTTTAATAATAATTGACACTATGTTTTATGAAATATACTTATGATTGCATACTCTAATCATCTCCATAGATCTACTAAAGTACAAAGAGAAAGCCAAGATGGCCTCCCCTTTCAGAGTTGCACGAAACTAGATCGACTGGACCGACCTCTGTCGGACCCTCCTTGGTACTACAGTTTCCCGCGTACATTTGAATTACAATTTTCGTAATAAATGTTTTTCGTAGTTTGCTTGCAGATATTTGCCTTCTTTCACAATATGATAATTCAAACGGTATATGAAGTTTATGTTTTATAAAATGTATATATAATACTCGTACTATATCGATGCTTTTGTTATCAAATTAATTAAAAAGACAAATTTCAGACGTTTTTCTCGGTCATCATTGAAGATACGCAGCTGTTTCTACTAAAACTTGAGTTCTTAGCTTTGGAATATTAGCGAACACACCTAATATTGATTTTGCTTCTTGGATAGCAGCTTAATTATACATATACATACACCTGCTTACTTTGCGCCATTATAACCAGTCTTATCCTTGTATGCTATATTCAGGTAGATATCACAGGTTAGTAGTTCTAGTGTTAACACCAAAGCAGTTAAATTAGCCAAAATTACTGATTTCAGACTTTTCATTATTACGGTTATTAAAAGCATACACTATTCACAGGTCAAAGTGCTTAATTGCATTTTTCAAATTTTTCAAATTATGATGCTAAAGCGCGTAATTAATATTCAACTCTTTATACGTAAAATAGGTTTCTATATTTTGTTTCGTCGAGGTGTTCGAGTTGGCAAATAAATACCTTATATATACCTGTCTAGTTTTGTTACGCCATCTTAATTATTTACTGGGTGACCAGTCTTCTAAATCTCTAATCCTAAGAAGATCAACTAATAAACACGTTCTGTTTAAAACGAATTACCTACTCATTCCAGCTTTCACTCAGGAATGCAAATTCACACAGGACTAATTCATACAGAATTACTCATTCGGTAATCAGGGGCTCTAGCCATACTCCTATAGTCATTAAACGTATCTTACTTGTTAGTTAGTTTTAGCTTGACGTAAGTAAGTACCACGAGGCGCGTCCTAAGAAAAAAATTCAGTTCCTCATTAATATCATTATCGTCTAATTCTTAATAATGCGAGTAAATGGATAAACTAATAAGAAGATTTATTGAGCACAATAATGGCACAACATAAATTATAACTAAATTTCGTAAAATAAATTCGCTTCTAACTGGGATATAATCTCTCAAGGACTCTCTCACACGCAATGTCTATTTGTAATGACTGTCATTCAGCTAATGATTGTTTTTTCATGACTCTCTGCCAAACTCGTCACACACACATTCTTCCACACAAACATTCCTCACACACATACCACACATCCTATGACACCACTACCACGAATAATACTACTACTTCTATGTCTCTAAATATACATATATACTATTATCTATCTGTGTTATATTTTGATAGGCATCTCAGATACGCATCATATTTCTAATGTTAATACTGAACTAGTCAGAATTACCTAATTCAGAGTTAAACTTTTGTTCTTACAGTCATTAATAACATTTAACTATTTTTGCTAAACCTAATGCAAATTTTTATTGAGATGTATATATACCCATATACCTATATACCTATTCATTTTCAACATATCATTTTAACTTATTGAAGACATCTATGTATAGTGCAACTCTCGTGTTGCTTCCAGTATTTGAGAAATATTTAATTTCGTAAATTTAGAATTATTACGTTTAATATTACAATTACAAATACAAATTAGGGAACAAAGTGATAATTTATCAATTTTTATATATCCTTTATTTTTTAAAATACATAGATTTAACCCTTTGTATTCGAAAGGTGACCTTCAGTCACCATTTAATAAAATTTTGGAGACCGATATTAATTAATATATTAAATTTAAGATAACGCAATAGTGTGCGAGGTATTAAAATTTAAATAATTCTACGTGTCAATTATTATTCGATTTCCTATTTACTGTTCCAAAAAATATCGTCGGCCTTATGGCAGAAAATCTTTAAATTTCTACTCATCTATAGTGAAAATATCGTCGAGTGCAAAAGGTTCAATTAAAAATTAGCGTTATACAAGAGATTTGGAAAAAAATTTATTTTTTATTGATATATTAGATGTCCTAAAATCATAATTTTTATTTTAATATAGAGTGTTTCGTAATTGGTGGTACAGTTGGTAGGCCGATTGTACGTGAAAGAAATAAAATCAAAAAGTCGTATAACATATTCGCATACGAGGTTTCGTTCACGAAAAAATCCGCTTTTTTCCCATTTATGTATATATTTATATACGTTTACTTTAGTATCGTTTGACGTATCAAATTTCGTAGACTAATTGTCATGCTCCTACATGTGTTTGTAAACACGTTTTTCTGACATTACTAAATGACGAATCGCGACGAAAATACAAATATGCAACAATTGGAAAAAGAAATATTTTTTACACTCGATACATACATCAGAGCACCAAAATTCGCCAAATCCCATTCATTTAAATATGCAAAAATCACATTTAAATATGAAATATAAAGCATTTTCAACCATTTTTGACGTAATAATAATTAACGTGCATAAATAAATATATAACGTGCATAAATTGTTTCATTTTGTATCCTTTGTTTTGCAAAGTACTGAACGTAAACATCGATACTTGTAGATATCTCATAAACAGATCTGTTAAATTAAACTTTTATAATAAATCTACGATTTATTTTTCTACATAGAATCGACTCGTGCCCAATTATTTCGTCTGATACAGGACACCATGTATACACAATTATCGCAGAGAATATACAAAAGAACATATAAAAATTCGCGAATTATTACGTTGTTTCTCAACTTTTATACAGGGTGTATGGAAATTAATTGTCACGACTACTGCATTCTACACAAATTCTACATTTTGAAATTGGTCAAGGTCTCACAAATGAGGCAGCCGCAAAATTGTCCCTGAGCCCTGAGCATAATAATTTTCTGTTTAATTGCATTGGGTTTTGCTCGTCACGAGAAGGAAATACTGAAAATAATCATACATCGCAAATGAAGCGTTCTCCCAAAGAAATAACCGAAAATATTTTGACTCATTGCAAGAAGACATACAGGGTCACCACTCGGTTAATAATTCTCCAGCGTACATCGTTTCAGTCGACGTTAGATAAGTTCACATGAGTGAAAATACTGAAATAAAAATATCATCAGTCGTAAAAAATGGAATTAAGAATTACATAATATATATGTAGTTAGTTTCATGAGTGAAAGATTGCAAGTGCGAAAGTTAGTGATCAAATCATGACACGAGTGTTGACATGTAGTGTAAAGGTATTTATTTCATGTGCGAGAGGACAATCTCATTGTCGGAATGTTCGATGATCGTTATGGAAAAATTCAGTCAACGAGAGTGAGTGAGTGAGTATCCAACGAGCAAGTGAACAGAGACAGAGATAGTACATATAATCGTAGGATTTCTTGCTAGATTAATCCTATGCATACCGAGATCTGTGCGTCTAATAAACAACACCTTTTTAATAACAAAACAGGTTTTTAATTAAAAAAGTCAAAAAAGTTCCTGTCAATTCTAACTCTCAAACATACGATCCTCTATTCACTATGTCTCGATCGCACAATCTGCCTTGCCCGCGCTCTTGCACCCTTACTTAACCAATCCTGTCCCAAGCAGCGCGACCGCGCTCTTCAGATTTCGTGTCGAGAAAACCCAGCACATTTCGAGCGTTCTCAATAGCTGACGGTGCGTCACCGATTGTTGAAGTCGAAGCGCTATCGCGCCACTTGGCCACTCATCGTCATAATATGAACGAAGCGCTAGCGCGCCGCTTGGGATATTATGACATAAAATAGAAGAAGCGCTATCGCGCTGCCTGGGTCACCTCGTACCCACTTAGAGGCAGCGCGATTGCGCTGCTTGGGATAAACGGACAGTGTTCTTTTCAAAACCCTCTGGGACTCAAACGGTTAAAGTCAAAACTCTCTCTTTTCATACACAGGCCTTCTTTCTCGATCACTCGACCCAGTCATAAATATCTCATCCGTCCAAACGCACTTCAGGCATCGTCCTAAACGCCTAATTGTAAGTTGAAGCCAATGTTGCTGTTTATTATTCCCTTGCTAGAGTCTTTCGCTGCTCGCAATCCCCCATAATTAGTGCAAGACAGAGATAGAGAAATATATCGTGGAACAAGTACATTTATTATCTTCATATATCTATTTCGTAATTAATAACAATAATAATTGTATTTCACAATTGTGCATTATCATTCAACGGACTCACAAGAAATTCTGTTCTATTGTATTAATCATAGTAGAGTGACGGCGAATATTGATACGTAATGTAAAGATGTTTGTTTCATGCGCAAGAGGACAAGGAGGGTCCTCTTTGAAAGAGTGAATAAGTACATAGCGAGTAGTAAGAGAGTACAAAGCGAGCAACGAGAAAGTATACAGTGAGCAGTAAGAGAGAGATAGTACATACCATAAGTGCGAGACAAATAGCATAAGAGAGACAGAATTATAGCGTAGAACGATTATAATTATTAACTGGAAAGCGTGTTCATAGCATAACTCTTACTTTAATTTTCGATAATTCTGAAGACCTTATTATTTTATATTACGACTGTTACGCCGAGGGTTAGACATGCCTCTCCGCCCTCTCAGCGGATTAAGTCATACATCTAAATGCGAAAGTTCAGAAAATTTACAAGTACCAGGCCCGACAGATTGGATCCACGCGCGACAGACCCACCAAGTCAACGGACGGACACCACTTGTGAATCACGTCATTGACCATCGAAAATCGGCTCCTCGACAGTTCCCTACTCCTCAGCCAAAGGTCCTTCCGTAACACCCTCTGTCCGATCAAAAATCTTTACTTTTCCTCCGCTAATATTTATCCTAACCAATCAGAACCAAACGGGAGAAACCACCGGACAGGACACGACGAGACACAAGACAGACCAAAATTGAGAAGTCAGTTCGTCTTCGACACCGATCACCGAAACATCGTACATATACTTACAAACGCGTGTTCGAAACGGTACTCCGATAAACGTCTCTACTATAACTATTGTATACTTTTACTGTAAATAAACACTCTATTTTAACATCACACTCGCGATCCTTAATATTGCAAAACCAATCACGCAATATTAATTTGGCGCGTGATAAGTGTTCTTGGAAATCGAAGAGATTCGATACATAGGACACTACAACACGCGAATTGTATTTAAAAAAATGCGAATATAAACGCGGCAGATAAGATGAAAAGAAATAAGGTAAACAGGAATTCTAGGAATGCATCTGAATGTTTGGGCTATGTGGCCCGCTGAGGGCAAGGCTGTAAGGAGTGTGTGAGAAAAGCGTGATTGGGAAAGAGAGCATGGGTATGAAAAAGAATAGAATGTATGGTTTAAATAAGGGTGCATGGGCGTGAAGCGAGGAGTGCTTAGGTGACAGTCTTTAAAAAGGCTCTGTACAGGGAAAGTTATTAACACATTTTGCGCGAGAAGCGACTAAAGTCGTTTTGCACGCATTATTATTATCGATGGGCCTTTGTAGTGTTTTTACAATAAGATCAGGTACACATGAGTGTTAATTGTACTTCATAGCTAGGAGCGTCTACTTAGCCAGCTACGCGGTGAGAGTTTGGCGGCAAAGTACCCGCGCAAGATGTGTTAAGAGGAGTTATTAGTAGACAGTTTTAGCTGTGTTTTAGTTGTGAGCCATTAGTTGTGACAGGCTGAGTTTCCACTGTGTCGTTGAGTTGAGCGTAGTCTTAACCCTTTGCACTCGACGATGTTTTGGTTGAAGAAGAATAGGAGTTGAAAGATTTTCTGTTACAAAGCTGACGATATTTTTCTGAGCAGTGAATAAGAAGTCGTATGATAATTAACACGTAGAATTCTTTAATTTCGATACCTCGCACACCGTTAGATTATCTGACATTTGACATATTAACCCTTTGCACTCGGCGATTTTTTCGTTACAGGAAAATAGTAATTCGAAGACATTTTGTCATAAAGTCGACGATATTTCTAAAATGGTAAATAAGAAATCGTACGCAAATTAAGACGTAGAATTATTTTACTTCGATATTCCACGCATCGTTGGGAAATTGTAAATTTGATATATTAATTAACATCCATTTTTAAAATCTGATTAAATGGCGACTGAAAGGTGCCTCTCGAGTGCAAAGGGTTAATGAATATCGAGCTTCGAAATTTTATCAAATGGCGACTGAAGGGAGCCATTCGTATTCAAAGGGTTAAGTTGGAGTCGATATAGATTCGTGTGTTTAATCGTCACCCATATATTGTTAATCGATTATTGTCAATTAATAAATAATTCTATTTACCACCACCAATCTCTACGCTATTTTGTAATTATATGTTATCGTTGAATTTACTCGTATTACACACACGAACCCCGAAGAATTAATTATCGCTATCAGTATGCAGTATGCTTAGGTAGACATTACAGGTCGATAGTTGGGAGATAGCGGTTAGCAAGACACATGCAGGGTAGAGGAAAGTATTCGACGAATTTCGCGAGTGAGCGTGCCTCGCGCGAATTTCACGTCACATTGGAGCACTGAAGGGATCGCGAGTTGCAGCTAAACTCGACACGATATCCCGAATTATGATTCCCTTGGTCGTTCGCGTCGTGGCAACCGCATTTACCTCGGCATTTGCCAACCCCTAACCCCTATCAGCATCCCCTGTCGCCGTGCTTGCTCGCTGCTTGTCCTCCGCGACGTGCTCTCACGGACGCACAGCTCTGGCGGACGGGCAATCGTCGGTTATTGATTCACCGGTCGGCATTACAGTTGACGAGAGTTAAAATCATACGCGTGACATTTAAACAATGACGCCGTCGCGCGCCCCCGAGTTATAAGCCCGAACGTCTTCTTTCACCCGTGACCAGAGTTTAATCAAGTCTAGTAGAAAATAGGATAGTCGCGGCCCATTGTCTCTTGGCAATTAATCGATAAATACGGGAAATTTAATTAAACGCGAATAACCGCTTGCGCAGAGACTGCCTCGTCCTGCGTCGATGGATTTTTGTGTGGCTAAGGGTTCCATGGAGCCTCTTCGTCTTATTTTCCTTCGTTTTGTCCACGATTCCTGATTTCAGGTACATCAGCCGTGGAAATATAATAAGGAAGATCAAAAATTCTATTATTTTAGGAAAATAATTTTTCTGTTAGAAATTATGTTTATGCGAATATCGATATTAACGAATAAAGAAAGTGTTGTGGGAATAATTGAGACAGTTTTGGGAATTTTGCGATGTGTTTTGGTGTGTGATGTATATTACATGACCAGTTTTATAAATTATGATATGATCAAGTAAACGAAATATACCATTTCTTAAGAAAAATGTATTTTTGTTGTAGAAACGATGTTTATGTAATTGTCAATATTAACGAGTAAAGAAGGGAACTTATAAATTATTTATAATCAAGAAAATGATAATAAATTATGATATTGTCAAGAATATTAAATTATGATATAATCAAGAAAATGAAATATACCATTTCTTAAAAAATATGTAGTTTGTCATAGAAACGATGTTTATGTAATTCTATTATTTTAGGACAATTTTTTTTTTGTTAAAAATGATGCTTATATTAATATTAATGAATAAGGAAAGAAGTGTTTTGGGAATAATTGAGACAGTTTTTGGAATTTTGTGATGTGTTTTGGTGTGTGGTGTATATTACATGGACAGTTTTATAAATTATGATATAATGAAGAAAATGAAATATACCATTTCTTAAGAAAGATGTAGTTTGTCGTAGAAACGATGTTTATGTAATTGTTTATATAATTCTATTATTTTAGGAAAGTTACCTTCTTTTGTTAAAAATGATGCTTATATGAATATTAATGACTAAAGAAAGAAGTGTTGTGGGAATAATTTAAACAGTCTTTGGAATTTTGTAATGTGTTTTGGTGTGTATATTACATGGCTAGTTTTATGAATTATGATATAATCAAGATAATTAAATATTTTTAAAAAAAAATTTATTTTTATTGTAGAAACGATGTTTATGTAATTGTCAATATTAACGAGTAAAGAAAGGAACTTTATGAGAATAATTAATACAATTTTCGGCATTTCGTATCTGGTATGGAGAGTATATTACACGCAAGTTCTATAAATTAGCCTGAATATGCAGTGAGATCTGCGAGTTTACAATCACATCTCGTTTTTGATTATGACAAGAATTTATTTTTCCAGTTCGCTGCTCCTGGCACTTTCAACCGTTTTCAGTAAATTACATAATGCACTTATATACAGTATTTCCTAAAATATGAAAATTCTATTGTCAGTAAAATACCGAATATTAGAATATTAACCCGAAGAGTAATTATAGTTGTAGCTACTTGAAATAATTTTTATTATAAAATCGTATATTTATATCGCATATCATTGTACTCTGTTAATAGATAGATGGCATTTGGGCGAACGGAAAATTATTTTTTTGCGAAACTTCAATTTTGACAATTTCAGTCTTTTTTATTTAAACCCTTTAAGCAAGAAGGAATCAAGAAGAGTGGAATCATACACCGATGATGTATGTTACTATGATAGTAACAAATCTACCGACAATTTATATAGGGTGGCCCATGCAACATGTGCATCTTTATAACTCCCAATATACTATAAATAGATACAAAAGTAGCATGGTTCATGCTATAGGTAAAAGCGTTACAAGGATTTAAAGGTGATCTTTGTTTCCTTAAACAGAATACTGCATTTTATAGATTTATATATATGAGAACGTTTCCGAAAATAGGATCCATCGGTCTGTGAGACATTCCCTTGTAAACCGTCCTTAACCATTCAAGAACGGTAGGACATAACATTTAATATTGTTCGATTTTATAAAAATAGATAATTACTAAATAGATAAACAGATAATAAATAATAAAAATAATAAGATAATGAATTTTTGTAATAATCAAACTAATAAACAACACAAAAGCCCATTGTCAGTGAATCGCAACAAGTAACCTTAAGGGTTAATGAATATTCACGTGATTAAAAATTTATACAGTCAAGTCTTCTATAACGCATTTTTCGGCCAAGTAGAAAAATATGAGTCAGACTGCAAATATTTGACAGTGGTGATGAATAATAAAACAATCTAACTGTGGTATCCTCAATGTATGAACCACATGATAAGAATGTTTAAATTCTAATCAGACTGAAGCGGTTTCGTAAGAGTGTTTGAGAATAAAACATTTGTTTCATAAATAAATATAAATAAGAAGAAATATGGAATAAAATTTATGGATAAGAGAACTTATGATAGAAAAGATTTTAAGGTAAGCCCAAAAGATAATTATATAAAGCAAATTAAAAAACCGTTTAATTTTAACATGTTAAAATCCTATTTTAAATTAGAATGCGTCACTAACATGTATGAAATTAAGTTTTTCTGTTGGAAACAATTTTTTTAGTTTATAATTTTATTTATTTTTATAACTATGTATTATATTCGATAAATCTAAATTCAAATATGTAAAAGTCTACATATTCATTGCCATTTCTGTTATAAAATTTTATTTATTAACGTTTAATTTTAACATGTTAAATTCCTATTTTAAATTAGAATGCGTCACTAACATGTATCAAATTAGGTTTTTCTGTTAGAAACAATTTTCTTAGTTTATAATTTTATTATATGAACTATGTATTATATTCGATAAACCTAAATTCAAATATGTAAAAATCTACATATTCATTGCCATTTCTATTATAAAATTTGATTTATTAACCGTATCAATTGCAACTTGGTACTTTCAGAATGAAGTTCTTATATAGATTTGATTTATGTACAATTTATTTATTTCTGAGATTCCATCTAACATGGTGCGAATTCGTTCAATTTGTATTATTTCTGAGTATCTTATAACTCGGGTTCTATATAACGCGGCAGGGGTTTCCATATAACGTGATATAAATTAATCTAATTCGTCTTATTACTAAGTTTCTCATAAGGTGGTTTCCATAGAACGTATTTCCTGATTTCAATTAATTCTGATTTTCTTATAATACGGTGCCCATATAACGTGGTACGAATTAATCGCGTTATAGGAGACACGACTGTACCTAGTATGCATTCGAGCAATTAAGATGACTGAAAAGCTTTTTGTTTATTCGCGTGCACTTGATCTCCATTATAACTGAAGCGCGTGATATGATTTATTCGATTCACCATTTTAGCTTATGATCCCTTTTCTAAAAAATATCCTCAATTCTACATATTACTGTATTATCCATGGTTGTATTTCGAATTATATACATAATTTGTATCACTTCATATATGTGTAGCTATAATCCAATTATCCAACGTTGCATCACTCGACTATTCTATACTTTATTAAAGCGATCAATAATTAACAAATACGATCAAAAATATTGTACACTAATGTAGGATACCAAAAGAAATCGCGAATCGGCTATTTCCAACAAAAACAAATTGTAAACCTATCGATATCTTCTAGAAGCAAATCGAAAAGTTATTCTATATAATAAAATTAAGTTGCGGACTCCTCTACGGGGAAGTGAAGCGTAGGTTAAGGAAAGCATAAAAGCGTGGTCCTTGACAAGCAAAACAGAGTCCTTAAAAATCGGTTGTGACCAGGACGAGCGTGAGTCGCTTGGTGTTGGAAAGAAAGTTAACCCTTTGCACTCGAGAGGTGAGCTTCAGTCACCATTTCATAAAATTTGGAAGATCGATATTAATTAATATATCAAATTTAATGTAATGTAACAGTGTGCGAGGTATCGAAATCAAATAATTCTACGATTCTATTATTATACAATTCTTTATTTACTGCTCTAAAAAGTATTGTCAGTTTTTTAGTAGGGAATCTTTGAATTTCTACTCTTCTTCGGCCAAAAAATCGTCCAGTGCAAAAGGTTAAATTAGAGTGCGTCTTTGTGTGTTTCCGTTACCTTGGTGTTTTTTCCTAAGTTAAATCAGTTTACGAGTTTTGAGTTTGTGTTATTGTGTTCTTGTTCTTTCGTGAATTTTCGGTGTCTCAAGATCAGTATTCGCCATCCTACACAAATATTTACCCTTTTCTTCCTCGATAAACGTCAGTATTTTCTTCTTGGTAAAGTATCGTCATCTTCTGACAGTGAGCTTTCTTCCTTCGAGTTAGAGGCAAACGGTGTTCCACGTTTAAGAAGGCATAATAGGAAGAAGTAATATAAGTATGCAAGAATATACCTTGTATTTCTGTTCGCAATATTTGTATATTTGTGGAAACGGAATGACAGATTTGCTCTTAATATGCAAAGTCATTAGTAAAATGACGATAATTATATTTGGAGCTAATGGAGCTAAATAGTGGTGTAACAGATAACTGAATAAAATACACTGGAATAAATTTCCTTTTAATATCCGCAATTATCGCGTAAAATATCAATTATATTTAGAATGAATAAAATAGACTGTGATAGATTATACTGATTGAAGGACGGCATTCGAAATTGTTTTTAACACTAGGTTTACGGATGCTATCTGTATACCTGTCTCTAAGGACACCTGTCAAATTCACAGGTAAAGGAAACCACGTGCCTTTTTTTAACGATTAATTTAATTTAAAAACAATTATATATTATATTGACAATATAATATAAGTTAACTAAATCTGTTACCATCGTATAATTGGAGCAACCCTTCCGTCAAATTCACGGGTTCCGTAAATCTAATGTTAACCCTTTGCACTCGAGAGGTGACTCTCAGTCACCACTTAATCAGTTTCTGAAGATCGACGTTAATTAATATATCAACTTTAAAATTACCTAACGATGTGTGGAATGTCGAAGAAAAATAATTCTACGTTTTAATTTGCATATGATTTCTCATTTACCATTTTAAAAGTATCGTCGACTCTATGGCATAATCTTCGAATTACTATTTTTCTGTAACGAAAAAGTCGTGGAGTGAAAAGGGTTAAATAAGTTTGGGATCATTTTGATATCAAATTATCATCAATAAAGTAACAATTATTTTTTATTATTTCTTTTATTATTTTTTTCGCTCTATGCAATTATTCGCAAAAAATATTTAGGCAATAACCACCTGAAATTTTTGGTGGCTCTGTATCCCTTCGTGCGATAATCTCAATTACTTACTCGGTTCAAAAACTCTTTTCTCGCCTCTAATATTAGGTATATATCAATTTTATCTGAATCTAAATAAATATCTAATTCAAATACTCGCGACTCGTTTCAAATAACTTCCCAAATACTGTTTCATATATTGATATTTGTAAATAGTAAATATACAAGAGGTGTACAAAATTTTGTTCAACCTTCAATAAATAAAAATCTTTAATCTTCATAATTTGAAAGTATTATTTATATCAAATAAACGGAAAATGGACGAGTTATTAAAGCGAAGAGGAAAATTATTTGGATTATAGTATTAAAATTGCGAAAGAAAAATACTTGAATCAAGTTTGTGAGAGAACCATATTTTGACCGAGAATGTATAACAACCTAAATTTTTAATAGATGTACCTAACTGTATTTTACTTACTGACAATTAGCTAAAGAAATAGAAGACGATATAGAATATCATTAAGAAAAGGGATATTAATAAAAATTTATATAAAGGTTATAAAAATTAATAAAATGATCATTGATATTAAAATCATAATGAAAAATTATGAAGAAGAGAAAGAATGCGCGCAAGAGTATATAAATAAGATAATGCGTGAGTCAGGAGTTAATTGAGGTTAGTTAAAGTGAGTCTAAGGGTAGTCGTAGAGTCGTTAGTGAATAATAAAGGGCTGTGCATAATAGAGGCTTCATTACTGTAGAATTCGTAGTCCTAATTGTAGTTTAGTTAAAATAGTTTTATTTAAATACATCCAGATATATCTTAAATTAGTTCTGCCCAAAAATATGAATAATTGCTTGATAAATATTAATTAGTATTTTTATGCTTCAAATTTAACACCGGAACAACCAAAGGGGCCAAAATAACTCGTTTCAGACTTTTCATTTTTGCAAAATTAAAATCGATTTTCATTTGAATGTAATCGTAATTACATATCCCCTTTTATTTTCAGTCTATTGCTTTAATTATCTACAATAATGTATACCACATGAGCCGATCACTGCACAAATTGATTAACTCCATAAAATAAAAAGTAGTAAAATGCAATGAAATAATGTATATTGATTTTTAAAATTCCCTTTATAATTTTAATCGAAATAAATATCGTAGAATGCATAAATACATTACAGATTTTTTATAAAAATGAATATTAATGGGTCTGGTATAATATATTATTATTTGTGAACCATCGGATGATTCACTATTTTGCAAATCCACGTTAATATTAGTTTTACTCATCTCGATTATGAGTATAATTTTATTTTTTTAAAACCACTGACAAATTGAAATAATTGTTTATAATAATTCAAACCAAAATACGATCTCGGAGTGATGTTGAAAAGGCTAAGAGTATATGCAGTCCTGTAAGAGTGGTAAAGTACACAGTAGAAGTTAGAATATACCAAATTAAACTTTATTCTTGATAATAATTAATTTGACTTCACAAGTACTTGATTCTGCGACAATTAGACTGTGACTGACTAATTTATTTTACTTAAATTCTGATAAGACAGCACTAAAAAATTCACCGTTATCATTCATAGCTTGCTAGTGCATTCGAGTTGCATTATTGCAACGATTTACATTAGAGTACGGAGTTAATCAAAGTGACCGCTGAAATAAATTATTTAATATTCGGTGGCCAAAAATTTTTTGTCGCTTAATGTTGTTAATCTTAATTATCAGGGAAAGTTATTATAAATATAAAAAGTTACGACTATACAAAGTGCTTTGACACTTAAATTTAACATTTTTCAAAAAGTGTAGTTAATCGATTTGTGTAGTGAAAGGCTCATATTCAGATACTCATTACAGATCGGTAGTTCGAGTGTTATTAACAATCCACTGCAATATTAAAAACCATAGTATTGTAAATTTCTTCATTCAAAAATTAAAAATCATTTTATTTGCTATTTTAATATTTCAATATTTATATATTTCTACTCAGACATTATTTCTTTTGTTTTCTGACGAATATAATATGTTATTACGTCATAAATGTCGATCTAATATTGGTTCTTTACAAGGGTTCCAATTTATCAGCAAATTTCTACGTTACATCTTTCTCTTTTATAGATTAACAAAGTAGCACATCAATTGTACTTCGTTTCATTATGACAATGACAGCTATAATGACTCTCGTCACGTTTATTATCGAAAATTCAAATCATTTCTTTCATACATTTTTGACATGGCTTTCACTGGCTCCTCGTATAATGAAACAAAGAGTACAAAAATAACTGTGCACGAACTCGGCAATAAATTTGAATTATCGCTATTACTAATTCGACTGAGTGCACTTCAGTACTGCACTCCAAGATTTGATAACACACCGAGGAATCAAGCGTATACTGCCTTGTATAATCTTTTAAAAGAATCTAATTTCGTTTCATGCTATCATGTCGATTGAGGAATAATTTCGAACACATTATCACCTTTGTAATTATCACCTACTCCAAATAGATGAAATAAGAATTCATTTATCTTGCATCGTGAAATAACCGGAGATAACAGTTGCAAATGAATTCAAAATCCTGATAATCGAGATAAGATTATTGCAATAATTTATCATTCTATACCAATGACATAAAGAAATTCCAAATCGTTATTGCGTACAATCATAAATTTCGATTACGTAATATAGTCGAATAAATTATTTTAATTCCAGTGATTTTCATTTTAACATCGATCACACAGTTTTGTATTCGTTAACACTTTGACTGCCACGTTAGTCATATATGACAGGCCACGGTTTCTCCTAAGACGCCATGGTGGTCATTGATGACCGGAACGCTTGAACTACCTGAACTACATTGAACTACATCGAATGAAAATTGACAGTTAGTGCATTTTGAATATAACCGCTAATTAGAAGATACTTCGAAATAAAAATTGCCCCATTGAACGATTAAAAATTTTTGATTAGAACATCAAAAAAATATTGAAACAAATCTCGTATCTAGCGGTGCACTCCTCTGGCGCCCTAAGGGAAACGTGATTTCGGCGTGGCAGTCAAAGGGTTAAAAATTAATAACAGAAATGTTTACCTAATTTCAATCAAAACGGAGTAATAAATATTTAAAATAAAACCTCAGAAAATTTAAATATTCGATTCCTTAATTACCATTATTAACCCTTTGCACTCGACAATTTTTTGACCAAAGAAGGACAGGAGTTCAAAGATTTTCTGTTACAAAACTGAGGATATTTTTCTGAGCAGGAATAAGAAATAGTATGATAATTAACACGTAGAATTATTTGATTTCGATATCTCGCACACCGTTACATTATCTGAAATTTTACATATTTATGAATATCGAGCTTCGAAATTTTATCAAATGGTGACTGAAACTCACCTCTCGAGTGCAAAGGGTTAATACTGTCAGTGGTGGATGAAATAACAACAATATTGATTTAATAGTTTAATAACAGAACAAAAAATGATAACAGAATTAGTAAAAATATGCTCGCTTCACTCCACGATATAATCTTTGCACGACTCTCTCACACACAACATCTTTTACTGTTTACTGTCCTCCAAGCACTAACTGTTTTCACGACTCTTACCATTAGTCATACTCGACACACACACATATATTCTTCCACACAAACATTCTTTACTCTTATACCGAACATATATACTTAAAAATCTATGTAACCACTACCACAAATACTTACAAATACTCTCTTCATTTTGTCAACTTCTATAAAATTCGTCAGCATGGAGCACCGAAATGGAAAATGTAAAATGTAAAATCGGGTTTGTACTTGTAGGAATTGTTGGAATTGGCCGACACGGAAATTAACAAGGGAGCAAACTGGAAAATATGGCAGGTCGCGAAGGAGAATTTATCGGTGGACACATCGTAGGAAAAAACAATATTATAGCGAATTTTTACGCGGCATATCGACAAAGCGTGAGCTTGACACTTTGAAAGGCGTCGCGTTTCAAGATCGATCGATTCGTTTAACTGAAACGTTTTAAATTAGCAGAAGCAAACGCCGAGCTGGAAGCTCTCGTTGCGATTTCACGATTTGTCGCCGCTCGTTTTTTCACCCAAATGCCATTCATTATCGCCGGCTTGTTCGAAATACACCGTGAAACAAATAAAGCTAAATTTTCGCCGATCGAACGCGGCGTAAAATCGATGGGAACGTATCGAATGTTTTTTCCCTATTTTTCCTCCCCTTGTTTTCTTGTTTTCCGACTATTGATTCTTTTTTCGCTGTAACGAGCACGCGGAGAGACGTTGTGCTTCAACGTCTGACGCGATTAAAACGCGTTGTCCACAGGGAAATTAAGCGTCTACGTGGCAAAGAAGATTTCCTTGGTAAAAACACCAACTTTTTCTCCTTTGTTTCAAAGTGGCAAGTTATTCGAGTCTCGAGTCAACCTCGATGATCTTAATATTTTTATCTAATTTATAGAACTGCGAAAAATTTTCTTACCTTTTCTTAGTAATTTATCTCTGAATATTGTTTCTGTGAGTTCGTTTTGTTAGTGGTGGATGAAATTTAATAACAATAAGAACAATTATTTGTTCAATTATAAAGATTATCAAACACAAATATTGGGTTGAAATATAATTATTTTCACGTTTTCTCACTATTAACCCTTTGCATTCGAGAGGTGATCTTCACCATTTCATAAAATTTGGAAGATCGATATTAATTAATAAATAAAATTTAATGTAATGTAACAGTGTGCGAGGTATCGAAATCAAATAATTCTACAACTCTATTATTATACAATTCTTTATTTACTGCTCAAAAAGGTATTGTCAGTATTTTAGTAAAGAATCTTTGAACTTCTACTTTTCTCTAGCCAAAAAATCGTCGAGTGCAAGGGGTTAAAACTCAATTGCAACTGACATATGCCAAATCGCCCTCTTTTTTCTATCTTCTTTCATACATTACATTAACATACACAATTCACACAACACCTTAATCATTACTCGCATAATAACCTGAATTCATTAGATATTTCCATTCCATACAAAGTATCTTTTAATTAGCGGTTATATTCAAAAATGTACTAATTGTCAATTTTCATTGAATATTGTTCAATGTAGTTTAAATAGTTCAAGCGCTCCGGTCACCAATGACCACCGTGGTAGTCAAAGTGTTAATATTTAGTAAATATCTTAAAAACTATTGATTAGTGGCGGCTATAATGATATATTTTCTCGAACTGCATGACGAAATCTACAAACCTACAAAATTTCAATTAAATCGGTGACCCGATGGACTTGCACTCTGCTTGCGAGTTGCAAATTCTAGTTATATAATCAGGCTGTGAATGAGTGTAAACGGAGGTCATAAAGAGCAATGGATTTCTAGTACGTCTTGTGGAAATAATTAATATTTAAGATCGGTTAATCGTTCGAATAACAAGGTTTATTAATATTTTTTATTTATTAATTTCTGAAATAAGAAGATTTATTAATCTGAGATCAAAAATACGCAATATTGTGCAAAATTTTGTGCAGAAAAGACAGGACAGTCACCACAAGACTGAGAATTGGATAATTAGTAATACTTGTTAAAGAATTTTAAACAATCTGTCTGCAGTTACTGCAAGCAACCACTATCGACAAACCACTTACATTATGAACGCAGAAGACACAAATATAAACTTCTCCCAAGTACGACTCCAACATCGCAGGAACAAGTTGAAAACACCATCCAATATTTAAAAGAAACGAAACTGTACCATCAAATTTAAAAACTAACTGTAAGT
>NW_016908635.1:523561-547180 GCF_001483705.2 Eufriesea mexicana | reverse complement strand
TCACTGCACAAATTGATTAACTCCATAAAACAAAAAGTGGAGAAATGCAATGAAATAATGTATATTGTTTTTTAAAATTCCCTTTATAATTTAAATCGAAATAAATATTGTAGAATGCATAAATACAAATGTAACTTTCATCTAACGGTGTATAAAATTTATAAGAAAAAGTAGCCAAAAGGTAATCGTTAGTAATGTTACCATTTTTACGTTACTGGAAGAGTTAATCGATCTGTCAAGTGAAAAAGTAATAAATTTAAATTCAGTGTTTAAATTTTTAAGATTTTAACACGGAAAAAGAAAATTATAAGATATTTTTATTACAGATTTTTTATAAAAATGAATATTAATGGGTCTGGTATAATATATTATTATTTGTGAACCATCGGATGATTCACTATTTTGCAAATCCACGTTAATATTAGTTTTACTCATCTCGATTATGAGTATAATTTTATTTTTTTAAAACCACTGACAAATTGAAATAATTGTTTATAATAATTCAAACCAAAATACGATCTCGGAGTGATGTTGAAAAGGCTAAGAGTATATGCAGTCCTGTAAGAGTGGTAAAGTACACAGTAGAAGTTAGAATATACCAAATTAAACTTTATTCTTGATAATAATTAATTTGACTTCACAAGTACTTGATTCTGCGACAATTAGACTGTGACTGACTAATTTATTTTACTTAAATTCTGATAAGACAGCACTAAAAAATTCACCGTTATCATTCATAGCTTGCTAGTGCATTCGAGTTGCATTATTGCAACGATTTACATTAGAGTACGGAGTTAATCAAAGTGACCGCTGAAATAAATTATTTAATATTCGGTGGCCAAAAATTTTTTGTCGCTTAATGTTGTTAATCTTAATTATCAGGGAAAGTTATTATAAATATAAAAAGTTACGACTATACAAAGTGCTTTGACACTTAAATTTAACATTTTTCAAAAAGTGTAGTTAATCGATTTGTGTAGTGAAAGGCTCATATTCAGATACTCATTACAGATCGGTAGTTCGAGTGTTATTAACAATCCACTGCAATATTAAAAACCATAGTATTGTAAATTTCTTCATTCAAAAATTAAAAATCATTTTATTTGCTATTTTAATATTTCAATATTTATATATTTCTACTCAGACATTATTTCTTTTGTTTTCTGACGAATATAATATGTTATTACGTCATAAATGTCGATCTAATATTGGTTCTTTACAAGGGTTCCAATTTATCAGCAAATTTCTACGTTACATCTTTCTCTTTTATAGATTAACAAAGTAGCACATCAATTGTACTTCGTTTCATTATGACAATGACAGCTATAATGACTCTCGTCACGTTTATTATCGAAAATTCAAATCATTTCTTTCATACATTTTTGACATGGCTTTCACTGGCTCCTCGTATAATGAAACAAAGAGTACAAAAATAACTGTGCACGAACTCGGCAATAAATTTGAATTATCGCTATTACTAATTCGACTGAGTGCACTTCAGTACTGCACTCCAAGATTTGATAACACACCGAGGAATCAAGCGTATACTGCCTTGTATAATCTTTTAAAAGAATCTAATTTCGTTTCATGCTATCATGTCGATTGAGGAATAATTTCGAACACATTATCACCTTTGTAATTATCACCTACTCCAAATAGATGAAATAAGAATTCATTTATCTTGCATCGTGAAATAACCGGAGATAACAGTTGCAAATGAATTCAAAATCCTGATAATCGAGATAAGATTATTGCAATAATTTATCATTCTATACCAATGACATAAAGAAATTCCAAATCGTTATTGCGTACAATCATAAATTTCGATTACGTAATATAGTCGAATAAATTATTTTAATTCCAGTGATTTTCATTTTAACATCGATCACACAGTTTTGTATTCGTTAACACTTTGACTGCCACGTTAGTCATATATGACAGGCCACGGTTTCTCCTAAGACGCCATGGTGGTCATTGATGACCGGAACGCTTGAACTACCTGAACTACATTGAACTACATCGAATGAAAATTGACAGTTAGTGCATTTTGAATATAACCGCTAATTAGAAGATACTTTGAAATAAAAATTGCCCCATTGAACGATTAAAAATTTTTGATTAGAACATCAAAAAAATATTGAAACAAATCTCGTATCTAGCGGTGCACTCCTCTGGCGCCCTAAGGGAAACGTGATTTCGGCGTGGCAGTCAAAGGGTTAAAAATTAATAACAGAAATGTTTACCTAATTTCAATCAAAACGGAGTAATAAATATTTAAAATAAAACCTCAGAAAATTTAAATATTCGATTCCTTAATTACCATTATTAACCCTTTGCACTCGACAATTTTTTGACCAAAGAAGGACAGGAGTTCAAAGATTTTCTGTTACAAAACTGAGGATATTTTTCTGAGCAGGAATAAGAAATAGTATGATAATTAACACGTAGAATTATTTGATTTCGATATCTCGCACACCGTTACATTATCTGAAATTTTACATATTTATGAATATCGAGCTTCGAAATTTTATCAAATGGTGACTGAAACTCACCTCTCGAGTGCAAAGGGTTAATACTGTCAGTGGTGGATGAAATAACAACAATATTGATTTAATAGTTTAATAACAGAACAAAAAATGATAACAGAATTAGTAAAAATATGCTCGCTTCACTCCACGATATAATCTTTGCACGACTCTCTCACACACAACATCTTTTACTGTTTACTGTCCTCCAAGCACTAACTGTTTTCACGACTCTTACCATTAGTCATACTCGACACACACACATATATTCTTCCACACAAACATTCTTTACTCTTATACCGAACATATATACTTAAAAATCTATGTAACCACTACCACAAATACTTACAAATACTCTCTTCATTTTGTCAACTTCTATAAAATTCGTCAGCATGGAGCACCGAAATGGAAAATGTAAAATGTAAAATCGGGTTTGTACTTGTAGGAATTGTTGGAATTGGCCGACACGGAAATTAACAAGGGAGCAAACTGGAAAATATGGCAGGTCGCGAAGGAGAATTTATCGGTGGACACATCGTAGGAAAAAACAATATTATAGCGAATTTTTACGCGGCATATCGACAAAGCGTGAGCTTGACACTTTGAAAGGCGTCGCGTTTCAAGATCGATCGATTCGTTTAACTGAAACGTTTTAAATTAGCAGAAGCAAACGCCGAGCTGGAAGCTCTCGTTGCGATTTCACGATTTGTCGCCGCTCGTTTTTTCACCCAAATGCCATTCATTATCGCCGGCTTGTTCGAAATACACCGTGAAACAAATAAAGCTAAATTTTCGCCGATCGAACGCGGCGTAAAATCGATGGGAACGTATCGAATGTTTTTTCCCTATTTTTCCTCCCCTTGTTTTCTTGTTTTCCGACTATTGATTCTTTTTTCGCTGTAACGAGCACGCGGAGAGACGTTGTGCTTCAACGTCTGACGCGATTAAAACGCGTTGTCCACAGGGAAATTAAGCGTCTACGTGGCAAAGAAGATTTCCTTGGTAAAAACACCAACTTTTTCTCCTTTGTTTCAAAGTGGCAAGTTATTCGAGTCTCGAGTCAACCTCGATGATCTTAATATTTTTATCTAATTTATAGAACTGCGAAAAATTTTCTTACCTTTTCTTAGTAATTTATCTCTGAATATTGTTTCTGTGAGTTCGTTTTGTTAGTGGTGGATGAAATTTAATAACAATAAGAACAATTATTTGTTCAATTATAAAGATTATCAAACACAAATATTGGGTTGAAATATAATTATTTTCACGTTTTCTCACTATTAACCCTTTGCATTCGAGAGGTGATCTTCAGTCACCATTTCATAAAATTTGGAAGATCGATATTAATTAATAAATAAAATTTAATGTAATGTAACAGTGTGCGAGGTATCGAAATCAAATAATTCTACAACTCTATTATTATACAATTCTTTATTTACTGCTCAAAAAGGTATTGTCAGTATTTTAGTAAAGAATCTTTGAACTTCTACTTTTCTCTAGCCAAAAAATCGTCGAGTGCAAGGGGTTAAAACTCAATTGCAACTGACATATGCCAAATCGCCCTCTTTTTTCTACCTTCTTTCATACATTACATTAACATACACAATTCACACAACACCTTAATCATTACTCGCATACTCATTTATCATAATAACCTGAATTCATTAGATATTTCCATTCCATGCAAAGTATCTTTTAATTAGCGGTTATATTCAAAAATGTACTAATTGTCAATTTTCATTCAATGTTGTTCAATGTAGTTTAAATAGTTCAAGCGCTCCGGTCACCAATGACCACCGTGGTAGTCAAAGTGTTAATATTTAGTAAATATCTTAAAAACTATTGATTAGTGGCGGCTATAATGATATATTTTCTCGAACTGCATGACGAAATCTACAAACCTACAAAATTTCAATTAAATCGGTGACCCGATGGACTTGCACTCTGCTTGCGAGTTGCAAATTCTAGTTATATAATCAGGCTGTGAATGAGTGTAAACGGAGGTCATAAAGAGCAATGGATTTCTAGTACGTCTTGTGGAAATAATTAATATTTAAGATCGGTTAATCGTTCGAATAACAAGGTTTATTAATATTTTTTATTTATTAATTTCTGAAATAAGAAGATTTATTAATCTGAGATCAAAAATACGCAATATTGTGCAAAATTTTGTGCAGAAAAGACAGGACAGTCACCACAAGACTGAGAATTGGATAATTAGTAATACTTGTTAAAGAATTTTAAACAATCTGTCTGCAGTTACTGCAAGCAACCACTATCGACAAACCACTTACATTATGAACGCAGAAGACACAAATATAAACTTCTCCCAAGTACGACTCCAACATCGCAGGAACAAGTTGAAAACACCATCCAATATTTAAAAGAAACGAAACTGTACCATCAAATTTAAAAACTAACTGTAAGTCTGTCTCTAACGACCATGCTATCGATGAGACACTAAACTAACAAGAAAAAGAAATTTATTTGTTTCTTATTATAGTTTCTCTTATTAATTAAGAAATAGTTTTTCCTCCCTCCTTTCGAAGTTACAAGTTATTCGTGTCTCAAATCAACAATCTCAATATTTTTATCCAATTTATTTGTTGATATTTTAGATGATTGTGATCAGAATTGAAGAATGAATCCACACTTTTTGTCACGATATATATTGACATGAAATAATTGTTCAAAATAGAAACATAAACAAACTTGGACGAAATGGAAGCTTAATGATTGTAATAATCAAATTGATACATCTATTTTGTATCTGTAATAATTAGTTTTATTTTTACTCTGATTTGAACGGAATTATCGCGGTTATCTTCAACATTATTGAAGTAAGTAGACAAGATTTTGTTACGTTTGTGAGTGTTGGTTTTATATATACGAGTGTAAGTGCGATTGAATGAGTGAGACTCCTTTGTTTATTATTATGCGATCTATGATGCAAGTATGTGTGTAATATGTGCGAGTGCCGTCTAGTGTGCATGATGATTAGAAAAATGTTTGAGAGAGAGAGAGAGAGAGAGAGAGAGAGAGAGAGAGAGAGAAGAAAGTTCTAAAAAGTATGAAACGATTTAATATTTCAATAATATATTATTTTGGGTTTATTATTTATTTCTATTTTTATTATTATTTTATTATTATTTATTTTCATTCTACTCACAACCATTCCATATTAATTTATTGTTGTATATTGTTTCTATGTTCATTTGGGCATGGTTAGTGAAGTTTGCAAGTCTAAATTATTTTACATGACTTTTAAACGATTTTTAAAATTTAATTTTAATTCGTGTCAGTAATTACGAAAGTGGTCTAAAAGTCAAGAATTCAGAAAAAACGACTTTATCGCTTATTTTGCGATGCATTCATTTTCATTGCAACAAAGTAAAGCTATTTTTGGAAAAGTAAAGAATGAAACTGTCAGATTGAATTTCTAATTTTGTCATAATTAATCTGACTTCGGTTATTTCTATAAACACCGGCAAATATTAAAAATTAGTTCATTTTATTACTATATTTCATTTGTACATTGCGAATATAACCTTTTTAATTGGATGGTTAAATGATTTAATGCTAATTAATCGCTCAAGTGAAGAGATTGATATGTCTATTTTTATTTCGCAAATCATGTCCACTAATAAAAAGAAAAGGAAATTAGAATCACCAAAATAATAGTTATCTTCATTCAAAATTTATTTAAGAAAAGATATTTATAATTTTAATGCTAAAATATTTCATTCAATAATTCGTAATAAAAGGAATTCACTAATTCGTTATCAGTTTCTTGTTATTAAACATTTAGAAGCAATTTAATATTCAGATATCATAGTATTTTTGAGTTTATAGATTTATATTTCACACAAATAGTAAAAGCATATTTTTCCATTGCCTTTTATTATATTATAAATAAGACAAATCAAACATTTGTTTCGTAATTCTAATATTTTATTGCACAACAAATTGAAAATTAATTAATAACAAAGTAGTCAGAAATATTTTAAAATTTAATACTGTACTTACAATTCTTTGCATACCTAATATTTTAAATAAAATGAATTACATACTCCGTTTCTAATTACATACCTTTAGACATGTTTGAAATAATTTTTCGTAACTACTCCTAATTCATAATATTTCATTCCTCGTTTAATTTAATTTCCATTTTTATTCCCGAATATATCAGAATTTCTTTTCCTATGATGTATATAATTCTTCTTATCAATTTCCTAATGAATTTGTGTCAATTGATTATAAAGTTGTATAAGAAAATTTTGTTTCGATTATGCAATAAATATTTCTATACAATTATTAATCCACGTTTAAAATAATCTATGCTTTAACTTTACGATTCATTTAAGATTTGTGATTAAAATAATATTCTTATAGAATCTTCGTGTCATCTTCACTTGTTAAGAAATGTTTAAATTTCAAATTTTTTGTATAAAAATGAAATCGTTAATTTCAATACAGTACAATACATAAGTACATACTACGTTTTTAATTACATATATTTAGACATGTTTGAAATAATTTTTCGTAACTACTCCTAATTCATAATATTTCATTCCTCGTTTAATTTAATTTCCATTTTTATTCCCGAATATATCAGAATTTCTTTTCCCATGATGTATATAATTCTTCTTATCAATTTCCTAATGAATTTGTGTCAATTGATTGTAAACTTGTATAAGAAAATTTTGATTCAATTATGCAATAAATATTTCTGTACAATTAGTGATCTACGTTTAAAATGATCTATATTTAAACTTTACGATTGATTTAAGATTTGTGATTAAAATAATATTCTTATAGAATCTTCGTGTCATCCTCACTTGTTAAGAAATTTTTAAATTTCAAATTTTGTATATGAAAATGAAATCGTTAATTTCAGCACATTGCATACACGAGTACATGATACTGCACCCAATCCAGAAATATTATATTTACCGTGACCATCAAAGACCACATCCTTCTATTTAACATTTTTCTCCGTTTAAAATATTCAATCTTTCTCTTCCATTCACTGCTTTCACGTACAGTTTCCTTTGAGTGGTACATCTGGTATATCGAAATGCTTTAAAATCCCTTCAAACGATTTATGTACGTACTCTTTTCACCAGATTGCTGTTATAGATTCGATATTAAACGAGGTGCACTTAATCGTGGCCTTTCCTTGATTTCCTTTCCGCCTGTTTCTAAAAGTCGGAAACTCGTGAATGTCGTTTTTCGAGCTTAAACTCTAAGTGACCCTCTTCCTTGCGCAGTATTACGCACGAATGTTCGCGAGTGGAAGGCTGCAATTTTATAATTGCAGAACAGACGCGGAATGCTAGATAAAAGTTTCAAATCCTTCTTATCTATCAAGGAAGGTATTACGTATTGTGATCCTTCATTCTTGTACGAACCCCTACGTTGTAGTCGTTAAATCCGATTGAAGACTAATTAAGCTAATTACACCAGAAAATATGTTTTTATGGTAAAATTGTTTCGCAGCCATTAGTGTAATTTGTTGATTATTTCATTCGCAAAAAGATTCATATTAAACACAAGCTCGAGGATACCTTCATTATAGTCCTTTGATTAGATGGAAGGTTAATTGGGTTAATTAGAAGAGAATTTTTATAGAAAGAAATCTAAACTTATAGTTATTATTCGCAAATTTTAAACGATTCTTAATCTTTTATCGTAAAAGCTTCGAAATTGTGAGGAATTTAATAAGAATTAGAAATTTAATAGGAAATTAATGGAAATAAATATCGCATCGATTAGATTGTTATTTAATAGCTTAATAGCGATGGTCGTTTACTTGCTATTTGTCATAATTGTTACATCAATCGGTTAAATATCTCTTTGGTTAAATTACAGAAAGAAATTTAGAAGTTATAGTTATATGTATAATTCTATTGAGAAAGAACAGACCAGTTGGGAAAATTTGGAATTAATAGCAAAATTAATATCGCAAAAGTATTCCTATCATGATAACACAATGTGAAATTAAAACTATTTACGGATAAATTCAAGTTTAAATAATAGTTAATAAAAATTAGGAACAAGTAGTTCTATTTTTATCGAAACATTTCGTGTGAAAATTAATTACTAATGTTTGAAACTATTTAAAAATAATTCTAATAAAATTTCTAATAAAAATCAAAGACAAATAATTCCACGTTTGTAGTAAGATGTTAAAATGAATTGCCAACATTTGAAACAATAAAAGAATGTCTAATAAAATTTCTAATAGAAATCAAAGACAAATAATTCTACTTTCATAGTAAAATATTAAAATGAATTGAAATAATTAAAACAAATTGCTAACAAAATTTCTAATAAAAATCAAAAACAAATAATTCTACTTTCATAGTAAGATGTTAAAATGAATTGTCAACATTTGAAACAATAAAAGAATATCTAATAAAATTTCTAATAGAAATCAAAGACAAATCTGCTTTCACAGTAAAATGTTAAGATAAATTGCCAACGTTTGAAACAATAAAAGAATGTGTAATAAAATTTCTAATAAAAATTAAAGACAAATAATTCTACTTTCATAATCAGATATTAAAATGTATTTCGAACATTTGAAACGGCCGAAAGAATGTCTAATAAAATTTCTAAAAGGAATTAGAAATAGGTAATTCTGATTTCATCGTAACATGTTAAAATTGATTTCTAACATTTAATACAATTAAAAAAATTTGCAATTGAAATTAAAAACACACGATTCCCTTTTCACCAAAATATATCGCGTGAAAATTAATTACTAACGTTTGAAACAATTGTGAGAAAAAATTTCTAATGAAAAATAAATACAAATCATTTTCTTCCCACGAAAACGTTCCCAACATTTGATCTCTTGATCACGAACAATCGATACGAGTAATTAATTCGTGTAAAGTCAAAGATGCGAAGGAAGTGGCGTATATGTACTATATAATGCCCTATTTCTGCACCAGTCAAAGGAACAATATCGCTGAATTACTTAACGCATCGACAAGTGTCTGCGAATGCTTGAAACAGAGACAGCGGAAACTCGAGGAGCATCTGAATTAATGCGCGCATCAAATTCTGCTACTCGCGTAAATAAATCACTTGAGCTAATGTCGCTATTAGAGTACACTTATGAGCATTAGGGATCATCTTCTCCAAGTACGGGAAACTTCTCGTCTCTGTTCACGGGTCGACATTCTCCGAAGGCTCCTTTGCTCCTAAACAGGCTGTCGGGGTCTCGATTGAAACATCTTCAAAACTATCCCCTTCGAAGGGCGGAAACTAGTGCCGGATGTCAAAACGAAGGGCGAATTACGCATGAAGGATGGATGAAGGTGGGACCTCCGAGGACTCTTCCAAAATTCACCGAAGGGTGTCAGTGACGAGTAAATCTATTCACCCCATCAACTGGCCTTTAATGGAATAGCGTATCGTTTATCGACAGACCTGTGAGCGTTGGTTTTATATTTGTGAATGCGAATCAGGTTGAATAAGTGAAACTCATTTGCGATTATATAAATATAATATGTGCGAGTGGTATTTAAAAGAACGTGCCAGAATAAAACAATTATGCGAAAATCGTCAAAGAGGAAACATGGGTATGTAATGGTTAATAAGAATGAAAGAGGGAGAAGAATTTTCTAGAAAATATCAATCAATTTTTTTGTTTAAAATAGTTTATTGCGAGTTCTTCTCATTATTTAAAGATTTTTGTTTAAATATTGTAGAGACTTGGGTGGTGGTAAATATAATAACTATTTATTAGTAATAATATAACAATTTGTGGTGACAATTGAGCCTACGAATATAGATATATCAACTACAACTACAACTTAAGATTACAACACGATTCGACAACACAATCATAACTCAACCCGTTACAACTAAAATATAACTAAACAACTAACAACTCTTCTCTGATCACTCTTCCCAAGAACTTTTCCTAAAAACTCTCTTCCAATCACTCTTCCCAAGAACTGTCCTCTAACCACTTTTGCCTTTTCTTATATCTTCCCCAAAAGCCTCCCCCAACATGACCAAATATGGTCATACTAAGGGCCTGACGCATCGCCGGGGTTTTTCCGACCGATCTGGCCCTCGAACCCTAGGTGACTTTCTCAGCTAAAGTTGCCTATACACGAGGTGGAAATCCTGCGATACTACAATATACTAATGTGTTAACTGCTAAAAGAACGTAGAAGATATTGGTGTCCATTTCTATCCACGAGAAACTTTCATTTTCGTTTAAAAAGGGAAGGTTAACGCTAGAACCTGTCTAAATGACCGAAATCTACAAAACCTGTCGAAATGACTGGTCTCGGAATTTTTCTTTTTGCAATTACGAAAATGTATACCCGCTTTCAAAAAATTAGCGTTCACTCATATTGCGATAGAACTGTAATTAATACATTTACTCATCTTCGTCGTATCGTTAAAATTGTTATTATCTATGCCCACTGTGTCTAGGTACCTATTAAAGATCGGTAGTTATAGTATTAAGGAAATTATTCTATGAATTACGTGTTGATTTTTCGGGTGGTTATATACAAGTTGCTACAACCGATCTAAGCGAAAAAGTATGATGAAAATATGGAATAATATTTCCTATAAGACATTTTGTTTTCGAGAAAATTGACTTTAAACATTCGACGAGAATGCACGCACTTGTTTATGTTTTTATTTAACAAATCTCGTTGCGAATTATTATTTCTGCTTAAATTTGTGTTTATTATGTCGGATAATTTCAAATACGATAAAAGAAGATAACCATGTAATAGTTAACATAGATTTTGAATATATTAAGTGTAGTAAAAAGAAATCCATTATTTTTGCATGAAATTGAATGTAAAAATAATGGATTTCTTTCTACTATACCTAATATAATGAAAGACGAAGTTATCAATGTTGGCCACCACCTGAATATTTCAGTATTTGTATTTATAAAAAGAAATCCATTATTTTTGCATGAAATTGAATGTAAAAATAATAGATTTCTTTCTACTACGCCTAATATAATGAAAGACGAAGTAAGTTAAGAATGTTGGCCACCACCTGAATATTTCAGTATTTGTATTTATAAAAAGAAATCCATTATTTTTGCATGAAATTGAATGCAAAAATAATGGATTTCTTTTTACTTCACCTAATATATATGTTGATATAATAAAGGAGCGATGTCTGTAAGAAAGGGATGAGTGGGACAAGTATACATGGGATGCCAATATCCAGTGTTTCAGGTTATTGCGACAAATGAGTATGCGTGTAATGATTAAAGTGTTGTGTGAATTGTGTATGTTCCTGTAATGTATGAAAGTAGAAAGAATAAACCAGAGAGATTGGACATAGGTCAATTGTAATTGAGTCGTAATAGTGAAAATAGGTGTGAGCATATAATTGCGAGAAATTAATTAGATTTATACTTAATGTTTGTGTATCATCATCTTTCATAATTAAATAAAGAATTGTTCTTATTGTTATCGATATTTCATCCACCACTAACAATGTGCGATAAGGTTAATGGTTAAATAAATTGATTTGAAATGTTGGTTATCTTGTCGAATGCACTATTCTACTTTTCCAGCTAAATTATTTTAGTATAGCGAAAATTGGCTTTGTGACACCAAAAATTGACAAAATAGCAAGAACAGAATAACACGAACTCAAAACTCATAAATCTAATTTAACTTAGGAAAAGAACACCAAGGTAGCGAAACGAAGACACACAAAGACGCACTCTAATTTAACTCTTTGCACTGGACGATTTTTTGGCCGAAGAAGAGTAGAAATTCAAAGATTCTCTACTAAAAAACTGACAATACTTTTTGAGCAGTAAATAAAGAATTACATAATAATAGAATCGTAGAATTATTTGATTTCGATACCTCGCACACTGTTACGTTACATTAAATTTGATATATTAATTAATATCGATCTTCCAAATTTTATGAAATGGTGACTGAAGCTCACCTCTCGAGTGCAAAGGATTAACTTTCTTTCCAACACCAAGCGACTCACGCTCGTGTTGGTCACAATTGATTTCTAAGGACTCTGTTTTGGTCGTCAAGGACCATGCTTTTATGCTTTCCTTAACCTAAGCTTCACCTCCTCGTAGGGACCACGCAACTTAATTTTGTTATCTAGAATAACTTTTTCATTTGCTTCTAGAAAATATTGATCGGTTTATAATTTGTTTTTGTTGGCAATGGCCGATTCACGATTTCTTTGGAAATGGTATCTTACAGTATTATGAACCATTATGATTGCTTTATAGTGCATTTTATCGTTTTGATTTATTAAACGTTAATTTTATTCCTGTCTTCAGTTGTTCGACACTTTACAAGTCTTGAAAGGAGTTACGTAGATGTAAGTATAAAAACTGTCAACATACAGATCTTGCGATACCTAATGCCCATCAATAAGTACAGTCCATCACAAAAATATTCCGACACCAGTATAGATTCGACCCTCATCTTCTGTATTTTAACTACATATACAAAGGATTTAAAAAATACATTATGTTATACATTATGCTATGAAATACAGCTTTTAGATAACAAAAGTGCAAGAACAATTTATTTAATACATAAGAATATTTAAATAATGGAAAGAAAAGGAAGAAATTGCTAATTTTTGAGATGCCAAAAATAATCGGATTGTTTATACAAATTAAGCTTGTAAAATTAAAATAATTTTAATTTCAATTAAAATTTCTTCTTTTCAAATGAAAATTATTTTAATTTTAATGAAAATTATTCAAACTGAATCTGAAAATATTTGGACAGTATACAAATCAAGCTTATAAAATAAAAATAATGATTTTTAACTAAGCGTTAAAATTTGGTTGAATATCCTATTTGTTGCAAAACATAATTTAAATGTATTTACATGCTACAAATAGTTTTTTAAAAGCAATCAATATCAACACGATTCCATTCTTTCATAAACCGGTTTTTATACTTTCCTTTTGATTTTATGGTGATTTTTCGGATCAGGCGGTTCAGTTCGTCCCATAAATTTTCGATGGGATTTAAGTCTGGCGATCGTGGAGTTTATTTTAAATAAGCTACCCGACGAATATTTACAGTCAGTTTTCCCAAAAATGAAGATTCATATCAAAAAAGTATTTTATATTTTCGACTTATTTTTGACATATTCGAATTTGAAATTTATAGAATCATAAATTTCTTTTTATTTTAGATATAGGTCTCTAGTAGATCAAGGAAGTTTCGTTTCTTGGAAGTGAAATTCTTACGTATATTTAATGAAATTATTACGTATATATATTTATTTAGGTATATTTATTATTTATTTTTATGATTTAATTTAAATTTGAGCGCAAAAATTGTGTATCATGTCAAACACAAAAACAAACGCAGATTTCAAGAATTATATTTATATCTAAGTGTAATGAATACTAAAGTTACTCTGTACAATCTTTGGTATATGTTTTCACGTATATCAATTATGTAAAAGTATATAATCATTTTACAAATTTTTGCAGTTACATCTTCCCTAGACTTTAATTTTATAATTTATGATTTATTTCTACGAATAAAATATTAAGTCACAGAAGAAACAGAAGAATAATTTTTAGAATTATTTATATAAATTACACCATATAGTGTAAATTTATATTTGTAGTGTATAATTTACATTGTAAAGCCACTTGTTTCTCAGATTTATCTATTTCAATCTTTAATATACTGCGATTCTATAGAATTTTCTGACCTGTATAATTTGTTTCTATGAGTAGAGTTCTCTTACATACCATTAAGGATTGCTTCCTTCCTGAAAGTTGTTTTGCAGAGATTTTATGACGCGACATACTCCAGCCAAGATTCCTCTGTTTTCTTTAATAGCTGACAATTAACCACGGTCCACTTGTGCAATTGGGGTTCCACATGGGTGGTTGGACAATTAAGTCCAAGCGTATCCTTCGAAAACCCAATGCTGCAGCGTCTGAACCAACAGGATTCGAAGAACTCTTACTGCAGCGGGTAATTGAAACGGAACCAGCGTGTAAAAATAGCGTGAAAGTCGACGATTCCAAAATTACACACCGAACATTTTTTTATTATTGTGAGTTTGCTGTTTAACAATTATATATTTGTTACAAATTATAATATACTTGCGTCAGAAAAAGATTACAACGATTAGGTATGCGTGGTGAAATTTCTCTAAATAATATTATTATCTCGTCACTGTTCACTTTCACGCTTTTCATAACAAACTGACTCTCTTCGCAACATATTGGCTCTGACCTATAACAATTGTACAATACCACGCATTCTAGATCTTCCACTCGCACTCCCAAAAACATACACATCAACATTCGTGCCATCACTCGCATTCACACTAATAAAACCAAATCTACAATTATTACTACTTTTTCATTTTCATACACATTTATAGACAAATCGTATAAACTTCTGAGTTTACATTTTGTAATTCTACTTTTATTCTATTTAACTCGCATTTTATTTTGTAATTATGATACATTTGCTCGAAATTATTTAAAAATATCTTATTCTTGATAGTATTTGAAGTGTAGGAGATAGATCTAATTAAAATTTGCAGACATATTTGCTTATCTAAAAGATTCGCGAAATATTTCACAAATTTTTGTTTGAAGAAGGAGAATAATTAATTTATTACGCAAAATTTGTGAATTTTCGTGTGTCAAATTTAACGAAGTAAATAGAGAAGATTTTTGAAATATGTTATATATCTGGAACACCAAATAAGTTAATAAATAAACAGGTAAAGTATCAAATGTATTTACTCATATACACATACACACATACACGAAGGATTTCTATGTATATTGTCACTCAAGAGTTTTAAATCATTTATTCGACGAGAAAGAATCTCGAACTTCTTAATGGTAAAAATATGAATTAATATTTAAGCTACTTAATATTTATTAAATTATTGATCACGTACTGAAAATAAATAAAATTCTTGAAGTTTTACGATATAAACAAGGTTCAAAGCAGATATATTGAAGTGTTTCAATTCGTTCTTTGTTTATGGCTTTAGGACGGGAACGATTCGCTACAAGAATCTTATATGAGTGTAGTCAGCCCCAAACCCGAAGTCAAATAGTAAAATTCAAATTAAATTGACAAAGAGTTCCCATTGCTAAATTTTTGTCTCGCTATACTCGCCTAAATACAATTTAACTCTTGACTTTATTCTTTATGCTATATATATTATTCTATTAGTAAGGTTTATTTCGTTCTGTTAAGTATTGCAATATTATTCTAGTCAATCCCTCCCATATTTAGAATCGTATTTGGGAGGAATCCGACGCGGAGTCTGACTTACTAACTTTCTTTCCTGACTGACTACTATCTTTCTATTAAATTATGTGACAATAAGTGTGGGTAGGATGAGACAAGAACGTTTTTCATTGTCTTCAACGAGAAGCACAAAGTATATCGATACAAAAAATATTACAACAATAAACCCAAAATAATAGTATTGAGATAATAAATCAATTCTCTTTCTCTCGCACTCTCTGTCATGTTTCCATTGCGATATTCACTCTTCGACTATTCTATGACGACCGTTTCATTCTGGAACATTCGTCAAAACATCACTTACGCTAGACAGGACTCCTATATATTATATTTATACCATAGACTACACAATTGTAGACAAAGGATTCTCACTCATTCGACGACATTCACACTCACACACGTAAAATCAAAACTGACAATAAGTTATATTTGTTTCCATATAACAATTAATGTCATGTCAATCTTTCAAACGTATCCTTATATTGTAATTGTCGCATCGCGTCGCGTCGAATCTCATAATTCCGACGAGTTGTAAGGCACGTCACGTTTTGCCCGCCAAATTAATATTGGGCAACTGTTTAAGTTGTACGAGCGGAAAAGAATCGTGTCTTCGACGTTTGGACGCAAACGTGGCGTATTGTTGATTTGCAGAGATGAACTCTTGCGGCGAACTGTTTCAAGAGAACCGTGTCTCTGAAGTCTCGCACAGAAGTGTTTGAGAGAAAACCGATGTCTCTGAGCTCTCGAAAGGTAGTGAGCTCCTCGATCTTCCTAAGATCGGCCTTAGGGAAAATGGGGCGCTCGCCAAATATTATTGGCTGTTTTTGACCAAGGGTGTTCCCTTGGTTCGCGAATCGGTGACCTTGGAGAAAGGGAAGGTTCCCCAAGAAGCAACGATAGTGGAGGAAACACTCTTCTCCAAGGTGGGGTACCTGGGGTCCACCCGCGCGCTGGTGACCCCATCGGTCGTTTATTACCCCTAGCGAGGGCCTGAGGCTTCCAACGTGTGCGGACCACGTGGAGCCCTCAGGCCTATTGTCAGCCAAGTCTTAAGAGCCGTCGCCTAATTTCGTTAAATTAGGGATTTCCAGGATTCTCGTGTTCCGCGACACGAGAAGTCAAAGAAACAGGTAAAGCATTCAAACATGCTGAAGGCATGGAGCGGAAAATTCCTATGCCGAATTGTTTGACCCTAAGACCTGTAGTAAGAACAGTAATTTAAATTATCAAATGTAATTTCGAGTTACAGCTTGTTTCATATTACAACGATCGTTGTTTGATGTAATTTTTTTAATTATAAACTTTCGAACGGTGATGCATTTCAATAATAAATGTAAGATAGAAAGCAGTGAAGATCTAACAAGATGAAACTGCATTTTAATAGAACTGTGTGAGAGATATTGTCTACGACAGCAATAGATTCACTAAGCAAATGCTTGCAAACTAGTGCATAAATCTATTCCCAAGAGCACGAAACATAAAGAGGATTCTAAGTTTTGTCTCATACTCCTGGGACCTTCTGCCTCGACGCGCATTTAGGGTTGTGACTGTAACCTTTGGGGCGTCTAGCTTGTCGGAAATCAGACTTCCTGTGTTCCTGCAATTTATACCTATATAATACCATCGATTATCAGCTTTTCAGCAATAACATTAGAAAACATAAAGGAATCGTGCTAAAGTCTGTAATTGTGTTTGAAGAATAGGTATAGAATGGAAATAGAATATGTAGCGTCCTATTTATCGAATCCCTTCGATGTTCTACAACGCTTATCACGCGCCAAATTAATATTGCGTGACTAGTTGTAATAATAAGGATCCCTAAGTGTGCGTTGATAAAAGAGGGCGTTTATTTATGGAAAAGTATAGAATAGTTATAATGGAGACGTTGAACGGAGTACCGTTTCGAACACGCGTTTATATGTGTAAGTAAGATGTTTCAAGGATCGGTGTCGAAGACGAACTGATTTCTCGAATTTGATCTATGTCGTGTCTCGTCGTGTCCTGTCCGGTGTTTTCTCCAGTTTAGTTCCGATTGGGCAAAATAAACGTTAGTGGTGGAAAAGTAAGGAGTTTTAATTGGACAGAGGGTGTGACGGAAGGACCTTTGGTTAAGGAGTAGGAAACTGTCAAGGAGCCGATTTTTGATGGTCAATGACGTGATTTATAAGTGGTGTCCGTCCGTCGCTTGTTGGGTCTGTCACACGTGGGTCCCATCTGTCGAGTCTGGTACTTGTCAAAATTCCTAAGCTTTCGCCTTTACCTTTACAACTTAATCCGCTAGAACGGCGGTGAGACACATCTATCCTCCGGAATTGCTGTCGCGATATAAAATATATTGTAAACCGTTAGGTCTGTTGAAAGTGTAAGCCTTGGAATAAAAATCATGTTATAAACACGCTCTCCGGGACGAAACAGAATAAATTAGACGAGAAACGTGAACGATAGATGTCACCATTTCGTGATGCCTTGATCGATGGTTAGTCGTTTGGTTTTCCTTCTTCTGGATCGTGCCTTCGAAGGAAGAGAATCGCATTCCCTGTGTAGGGCCAATCATCCAACATACAGGTAAGTAATCTAAATATTCAAGTGTAAAGCCACAGCGATCTAATCCCTGCATTCGGTTATATAAATGCAATTGGTAACGAGAAACGTTTATAATATATTATATATTTATTTCATTCAAATAAAAGAGGATCAAACCACGTGTTATTTTTAACCTTTATTGACCACGTCCCAGGAATACGAAATAAGATCAAAATTAAATTCCAATAAGAAAGTATTACGAAATGTCAATTAATGATTTTATCGACACTTGACACAGTTCCATAGTAACTAAAAATATTTAAGTAACATTAAGAAATATAAAGGATATTGCTAAATTTTGAAATTGTATTTAAGAAATAGGAAATGAAACAAGTTATACAAAATTAGATTTTAACAGGAAAGCATACAAAATGTCAATTTTGAATGTGTTCTTATTTAATGCAGGTGCACAATAAGTAAAAATATTCGACTAACATTGAAAAGCACAAAGGATATATATTAAATTTCGAAATTTTATTTAAAAAACAAAATGAAGTTTTACCGAGAAAGCATGTCGAAGTGACAATCGTCGATTTTAATAAAACTTGGTCCAGTTACAGAATGACTAAAAATGTCCGTCATCTATTTTTCCATTATTTGGCATTTTTCAGATTTAAAAGTTAAAGACTGAACCAAAAATAGAAGTGATAGGAATATTTGGTCGAATATTTCGCAAACTATTAGAAATAAAAGATATGACTCAAGAAGATAAATTATTTACTTTTGTAGAAAGATTTAGAAAAAAAAATTCATTTGTTTAAATAATTTATTAAAAAATTTGGTTCCATATTAAATTTCTTTGATCAAATAATAATGTATTCCTTTTCAATATTTATATGTAAAATCTATATGTTTAAACACAAAATATGGATTTCGGATATTTTGATATTTCGATGTGTACATTAATCAAAAAAATTACTAAATTTGGAAGCTTTTTTCATTGCTAAACTGTGTATTTGAAAAGATAATTTCTGCAAACAAACCATTCATTATTATAATATTTTTCAGTAATTATCTTACATGGGATACAATTGTATTTTTATTTTTGTATTTTTATATAAATTTTGTATTTTTATATACGAGGCAAAATATCTCAGTAGGTATTTAATCTAAAATTGATAAAGTGAATTTTTCTTTCTATTTAGGATTCAACGTTACTTCAAATTTTCATGTGACAAATATAAAATTTAATTTATAACAATAAAACTGACCAGTTTTCGAAGCGGCTGCACCTGCTAAAAAATACATATACCTTGCAACGTATCCATTGGACTTCTACAGGCCATGTTTTTTACTTTTTAATAAATAAATCTGAAAGCTATACAAAGTTAACAGTTTATCTGGACTACTTTATTTTTTACTATTCTTTTTTAGTAAATTAGGTTTGAAATTGCAGGTTATTAATGCATAATATATTACAAAACATATCGATTTTAATATAAATTCGTTTAATCAAAGCAAATATTTTAAATCTTAATTTGTTTTACAATTTCGTTTTCATTTCAAATAATATCAAATATTACTTGAAACTTGTGAAAATTTTACAAATGTTACTATCATTGCTCACTTTTTAGTTTCAGTTAGCATTTAGTAGTTCACTTCCTTTTTGTAATTTCAAAAATAGTAATTAAATTTGTATATTTCAGCGTAAAAAATATAGTAAATGCACTACTTACTAAAAAGATTTGTAAAATGAAATGGAGATGTCATAAAGATAATACATTTGTCTATACATATGCGAGCGTGATTGCACATAGTGGACATTTTATGTAAAATATCAATAAACAACGACAATGCATTAACGAGTAATGATTATCAAAAAGATAAATAAATTTACAGAATTGAATACAAAGCATAAATAGAATTGTGACAAAATGAGAAGACTCATTTCATATATTTATGATGAATTTTATTTTAAAAATGATCTTCATATTTCTCTGAGAAACAATTAATTTTTAAGTAACCTATAGTTTATTTATATAAATTAATTTATTGTTTAGTTTTAATAAAAAGTATAATTTTATTAATTTCAGTACAGTTGTAATATAGTATTAATACGGTTTTAATATAACTTAATATAATTTTTAATCAATATATGATTAAAAATACCGCATTCAGCGTTATCAATTTGGTTGTTTGACATTCTGATTTTTCGTCTAACATACGTGTAATAAATTTTTCAATATTTCCTCCTATTCCATTTTCTTTGAAGTTTACCTTTCATTTCCTTATTCATGATTCATTTGAACAGTCATGATAGGTTTAGTGTTAATATATCTTTAATATAGCTTCAATATAATTTTAACAAGAATACAAGTAATTCCCTATAACATGGTATATTTATCATACGAATTTGCTCTAACACGATTCAAAAATTAGGGAAATTGTCATACAAAATAATAACTAACGAGAATTTATTAACTACAAGCACTGCCATTCGATATTTTTCATTCGACCAAACATCTGCAATGTCTCTAATCTGCCAATAAAATTTTGCAATATAAATATTCTAAGATTCCTTTTAATTTTTCTATTATTAATCTTTCATCCTCGAAAGTTGTCTTTTCATAAAGAAGTATCAATTTGAAACTTGCCCAATGAAAGATTATACACGATAAGAAAATTCAATATAAAATAGAAACCTTATAATTTTGGTTCTTGTACTATTTTATGAAATACCATTTTAGAAAAATATTCCTAGATGCTAATGTGTAAGACATTGATTAAATATTAAATTGGTTAATTCAAATTAAGACTAAATATGTATTATTTCAATGAAAAATCAATTTCTATTAATTATAATGGAAATAGTATACTTTTGTTAATTTTTCAAACCTGATTCTTCTTTTTGTATCAATCCAATGTTTCCCGTGATACAGATTAGCATAGCATTATATATTCAAAGCTTAAGTATATCTTTGTAGTCTACCCTTGATATACATATGTAATATTCAAGTGTTTAACATTTTAGGTATATTTTCATTTTCATTTTCACTCTATGCTCTACTTAGCTATCAGTTGAACACATTGACTGCCACGGTGGTTATCAATAACTAATTTTTAAAATTCGCGATTTTCTTTGTACTTCAACCACTTTTTGAAAATTTGAAGAACGTTACGAAATAAACAGTGAACTATTTTCCAGTCTTTTTGCATCATATATGATAATGGTTGACATAGATTTTAATTGATTATATTGTTATATTATTATACGTTATATCATATTGTTATATAATTATATTATTATATTTATTCGAAATAAATCTGTAATTAAGGCAATAATAAACTCTAATCATAAATATCTCGAAAACTATCGAGTAGTTGCCCTTATAATGATAAATTTTCTTGAACTGGATGACTAAATCTACAAAGCTACAAAGCTTCGACTAAATCTATGACTCGAAGAACTTGCACTCTCCTTGTTAGAAACACGACTAACTTCAGCGTCTTTCGGTGGTGGTGCTTGTTTAAACATTTGGGTTCTTATTATGGGTCGTCTAGAAAATAATATATGGGTCCTTGTCACGGTATATCCTAGCGGTGGTTAGGTGATGCTGAGCATATGCAAGTGAAGGGACCCTTGCAATAGAGGCATAAAACAGGCCTCCACTTGACTTGGGTCATTGCGGTCCTAGGGCCGCAGCAAGAATCGTAATTTTATATACATCCCTATTTTCAATGTACCACTTTGATTAACGTCAACAATTTACATTGTATTTCGATAAAAATTCTAAGTCGAGAGTTCTACTGTTAATTTTTTAAATTTACGTTAACTTCTACTTTACTTTTACTTCTATTTTAATCCTTTGCACTCGGCGATCTTTGCGTTACAGGAAAATAGTAATTCGAAGACATTCTGCCATAAAGTCGACGATATTTCTAAAACGGTAAATAAGAAATCGTATGCAAATTAAGACGTAGATTTATTTTACTTCGATATTCCACGCATCGTTGGGTAATTGTAAATTTGATATATTAATTATCATCCATCTTTAGAATTGGATTAAATGGTGACTGAGAGACGCCTCTCGAGTGCAAAGGGTTAACCCATTCGAGACGGCGACTTTTTCGAACACGGTCCCCAGGAGCGAAATTTTCTTTTCTTTATATTCTTCATTTTAAATAAAAAAAAAACTTGTTTACTATGGAAGTCGCCCAATTCGTAAGTAAATTTGCATAAATAAGATGATCGCACACCGTGCGTGCAGCTCGCTCCTCAGAAAATTTTTATTGCGAGGAGCGGATTGAACACCATGTGTGTAATGTAAGGTAAAATAAAAATACATCATTAAAATTGATGATCATTTACTTCAAAAACAGTTAGATAATATAAAATCGTTATTTTGCTTTCAACAATGAAGAACAGAATATTGTAGAGATTATAGTGGTGGTAAATAACAGAACTCTATTTATTAATTAACAATAATGGATTGACAATGTGTGGTCACGATAAAACCTACAAATATAGATAGATCAACTATTACAACTACAAATACAACTTAAGATTACAGCTTGATTCTACAACACAAATACAACTAAACGACTAACAACTTATACTTCTTTCTTTCTATACTTATCTCCGTTCTAAAGACTTCTCAAAAACTCTACACAAGAACTGTCTTAACATAACAGTCCGCTAACTATTTTTGCCTTCTTTATATATTCCCCAAAAGCCTCCTGTTGCGACGGCAATAATAGATGGAAGGCGCGCCTAGCCGTTCCTCTTTAGAATCGACAATCATAAATCGAGACAAGGACTAGGGACGATAATACTTGAGACCGGACCCAACTGACGGGACGCACGTGCGACTGAGCCACGAAAATGCTAACCAGACGTACGTATAAATCAAAACAAAACAATACCAAAAAGAGAAACTTCCCTGTCATATTCCCTCTCCTAACCCAAGAGCCCGCCAAAACTCCTTGTCCAATGAAAAAACTCTAATTTTCCTCCTCCTACACTCATTTTCCTCCAATCATAGCAAACCAACACTAGACAAAACGAGACGACAGGCAGTAGCCAAAACTAGAGTATGAGACGACAGTGAGGCGTGAGAGAACAGACGACAGTGAGGAGTAAACCAAGCAAGACGACAGTGAGGAGTAACACGAACAAAACGGCAGTAAGACGTAAAACACGAAACATCAAGACGGTATCGAAACTCAGTCAAACACATAAAACGAGAAGACAAAACGGAAGACGAAGCAAGACGAAA
>NW_016908635.1:485844-523032 GCF_001483705.2 Eufriesea mexicana | reverse complement strand
TTTGACCAAGGGCGTTCCCTTGGTTCGCGAATCCGTGACCTTGGAGAAAGGGAAGGTTCCCCCAAAAAACAACGATAGCGGAGGAAACCCTCTCCTCCAAGGTGGGGTACCTGGGGTCCACCCGCGCGCTGGTGACCCCATCGGTCGTTTATTACCCCTAGCGAGGGCCTGAGGCTTCCAACGTGTGCGGACCACGTGGAGCCCTCAGGCCTTTGTCAGCCAAGTCTTAAGAGCCGTCGCCTAATTTCGTTAAATTAGGGATTTCCGGGATTCTCGTGTTCCGCGACACTAGAAGTCAAAGAAAAAAGGTAAAGCATTCAAACATGCTGAAGGCATGGAGCGGAAAATTCCGATACCGAATTGTTCGACCCTAAGACCTGGCTGTTGGAAGACCGTAACGGGTCTTCCTTGTTCCACGACGGAACACCTTCCCTATTTTACCGATTGATTCAACATGAAATTTATCGACCTATGTAATATAGTAACTAAACTATCCACAATTGTTTGAAAGTATTTTTCAATGAATTATTATCATGATTATTAAATTGTTTCTATTATCTTTTTATTATCTTTGTTCGTTCATTATGTTAAAATTGTTTGTCGTTGTTATGTTAAATCGAATTTGTTCCTCATTATCAATTTCGGATTTTTTCTTTTATATTTAATTATCCACTATTATTGAAGAAATTAGGTAAATTAGTTGAATTAAGTAAATTAAAATAACTTAGAAAGGTACTTAAAATAAATAAGAAATGAATATTTTTAATTTGTTTGCAATTACTGTTTTTTAAATTCTAAAAATTGCATCAAATCTACGAGTATTGTTTTGGTCACTGGTCTGCGCAGCGCAAAGAAACTGACGTTCAAATAACGCGCCGTCTCTGTTAATGGATTACTACACGCATCGCAGTGAAAGGGTTAATTTGTGCTTTACCTGTGATATTATAAATTTCAACCGAATAACTAATAATATCAAGTTGGCACCATTATACGATACCACTCTCAAACCTCAAATATAAGAACTTAATGGATTTATTACATTATATACCACCTGCCCCCCAGTTATTTTAAATCCCTCCCACATACACGAACTGGAGAAAACTGAATAGTAATTAATAAAACAATATTAATTTTAATGTAAAAATTATTTAACAAAGAATAAAAGTTGAATATATTTTTGATTTTATAACATAAAGGTGTATACATTTGTTTTTATTTCAAGAGAAATTTACTTTTCCTATAGACTTGTGCTTTCTTAAGAATTGAAAACGTCGTTCCATTGATTTTGAAAATGACATAAGTCCATTCATAGCTATCAAAAACATATCATTTCTTAAATAATGTTAATTATGCCAATTTTGATGATAAATTTGACACCCTTAGATATCCAAAAACATTATTCTACTATGTTATCTGTTACCCATATTTTTAAATTTAATTCAACGCAAATATCTCGATTCGAACATAAATATAATAATAATTTACACCACATTTAAAATAAACGGTTCATTTAAGATAACTCAACTATGCGTGGAATATCGAAATAAAATAATTTGACGTGTTAATTCGTATAGGATTTCTTACTTTTTATTGTTAAAAATATCGCCGGTTTTGTAGCAAAATGTTAAATGACCATTTTTCTGTGACAACAGTGGAAAGGTACAAAGGGTTCTTGTTTATTGGTTTCATCGTTTATGAGCTTGGGACCGATTCACGGTTAAATATCGATACCATTCGTTCGTGTGCATACTAGAGATTAAAATTTCGCCACGCGAGACATATATATGAATGCAAGTCTTGTGGTAGTGGTCACATAGATTTTTAGGTATATATGTGTTGGGATGAGTGGAACAAGTATGCATGGGATTGGAATATGTAATGAATTCAGGTTATTATGATAAATGAGTATGCGTGTAATGATTGAGGTGTGTCTGAATTGTGTATGTCAATGTAATGTATGAGAGGAAAAAAAAAGAGAATAATTTCTGATACGTTAGTTGTAATTGAGATATAATAGTGAGAAGTCGTGTCATTGAATAATTGTGCGAAATTAATTATATTTAAATGTTATATTAGTGTTTTATAATCCTTCTTATTAAATAAAGAATTGTTCTTCTTGTTGTTATTAAACTTTTATCCACCACTAACAAGTCTTTCTCGGTGAAATATTTGATCAAAAATTTGGTTGTGAAGGAAAACTCGAGTTCCATTTCAGTTAACCTCTCTCTGTGTAATTTACGATTCAGAATGGATCTTTGTAAACATTACGAATTTCTGAAGAATCATTTTTCTGCGAATATAAATCATTTTGAAAAATTCCAAGTTGGTACATTTTGTATGAAAATGTGAAAATAATTCGCTGAAGTGTTACATGTTACACGTGAAAATTTATTTAGGAATAATTTACCGACACGAATTTTGTACTTTTTAGAACACTCTTTGAGATTGTTTTGTACGCAAAAGGCAGAACGTGTGAAAACAGCTGAGTAAGAACATAAAGGAAACATGTTTGAGAAAGATGTTTTTAAAAATTCACTGCATAAATACATTTTAACGCGTGCATGTGACGTGTTCATCTTTTAACAAGTCACTTTAACTTGTCCAGTTCTATAGAAATTGTATTTTGCCCTTAAATAACACTTTCTTGATATATATTTAGGACTTTAATCTGACACTGTGTAGTACTATTTATTATTATTTAGTATTATTTAGTATTATTTATGATAAATATACAAGTAAAATTATTTATTTCCATAATCAATTTGTATAAACAAAATTTAATATTAAAAATTAAAAATTGATAAACCCCATTATATGCAAAATAATTCTGGAATCATATTTTTACTTTTAGAAAAATATAAATATCATAATATTAGAATTAGTTTTATAAGAATATTATAATATATCTGATTATTTATTTATTTAATTAATACATATACTTATTAAGCAAGTTTACTGAAAGATTTAAGTAAGTAATTCTCAAATAACTTATTTCATATGTTACGAGAATTCTTATAATTCCTTATAATTTCTTATAACATAATTAAAAATTGCAATACCTCATACGACACGGTACTTCAACTATAAATTTTGTTATTACTACAAAATTATTACGTTTAATTATTAAATTATTACAATATTACAAATATCATTACAATAATTATTAAATTATTAAAATATTACAATATTAAAAATATCATTACAATAATTATTAAATTTTTAAATTATTACAATATTACAAATATCACTATTACAAATATGAGTAATAAGATTATCTATATTTTCTACGAATTAATAATAATTCATAGAAACTTAAATTTGTATGCATCTACAGAACAGAATCGATTCTCGTTTTTAAAAATCATAAATATCGTAGAAAATAAAATAACTTTTGCAGTCTATAATTCTGAATTAAATAATACTGTAAATTTATTGGGGCTTTTACTAGAATGTCTATAAGTGATAGGATTACCTGCATTCTATTTGTATTAATAATATAAAAAGATGTAAAGTTTATACACAGATTCCCAACATCAACGATATTCTTCGTTCCTAAAAATCCTAAATATTTATTCCAAAAAGCTGGAATAAATTTTGTAGACTACGTGCAGAAACTTTCTGAATTGAATAACACTGCAAATTTATCGCAGCATTGATTAAAGTTTCTACAAACAATAAAATTGCCTGCATATTTTTCGAATTAATAAAATAAAATAACTGATATTTGTATACAAATACGCAAAATTAATAACCCTCTGTGACTCGAAAAATCATAAATATAAAAATTGAAATAAATTTTAAAATCCCCAGGAAATAGAATTCCGAATTAAATAACGCTATAAATTTATTGAAACATTTATTAGAATTTCTATAAACAATAGGATTTTTCCTACGTTCCTCGAATTAATAACAATATAATAGAATTGAAATTTGTACACAAATACGCAAAATTAAAATTTCTATGTATCGTATTTATGTATAATACACAGAGTCGAATAAATTTTCGAGACTTTAGCAAAGAGAATTTAGGATTAAATAATACCAGAGATTTATTGGAGTATTTATTAGAAGAATATTGCATTCAGAGGAACCGTGATGCAACTACTTGTGTGTTGTGTTTCAACTGCTTAACGAATAAGCTCGTGTCTCACACAGGTATAGCCAGCAGGCATGGCAGAAAATTCCTATCCACCATATGTTTACCTTTGCCGTTAAAATAATCAATGTACGTGATATATGGAGACAGCAGATATGCATTTTAAGTTCCCATATTTGTCAAAAATTCATTATTCTTTGCCATTCGCTTACCGTGGATCCAAAAATATGCGTAAATTAAAAAATTAAAATATTTTCTCATACTACGTACTATTTAATATTTATCATTTATTCTTTAGTCTGCGAGTCATACTTTTATATACAGGGTGTCTCTCGATAATTTTGTCACAAAACAGGTCTGACAGTTCTGCTGTCGTTAATCATACGTGGGAATACTCGTTTAGTTTAAAATAACGCATATTATGGTGGGAATCATCCTTCTTCTTCAAAGTTATTCTTTTTTCGAGATTACAAGATTCGATGACGTTTTTAAAGTGGGATTGTAATTTTTATTATTTTATGATACTAATTGCGGCCAAGGCGAATGCAACGAGTGTAATATACATCCCTCGTGTACCCACAAGTATAAAAAATTCAACAATTCTTATGAATGGACGCGTATAATGAAATAATTACAAGATTAGTACAGTGAAAACTGCATTGTATGGTTTAACTGGGAGACAAAAATGTTCGCATAAGAGAATTTACTTAAAGCAAAATGAAATAAAGCGAACACCAATTATACGTAAACGACATCAATTATAAAATATAAAATGAAAATGAAACAATAAGTATTATTTAAACCTCGTTTTTAATTAAAGAAATCAAATTTATAATGATGGATTTGGCAATATTATATTTCTATGTTAAATTAATTATATCATATTTCTTTTCCATTGCTAATACTATCAGTCTCTGCCCTGATTACGTCATGTAATTATTATCATTTATTATAATTGTATTAATATAATAAGATTAAACTATAGCCACAACATGATTAAATTATTGTAATTATTAACATATAAAGTACTAAATCGATTTTATATTGAATCACTGGGAAGCAATTTTATCTTATAAAACGAAATAACTACTTTATATGTTTGTGATTAAAATTCATAATGCAATAGAACGTTCATGTAACTACTGTTTAAATAACAGATGTTCTACTGTAACGAAAAATTTATTCTAATAAATGTTAAAAATTAAAATTGAAAAAAGAATTGTTTAATTTGTTAAAATTTATGATTTCTGACTTTTAAACATTTGCATGACTCCATTTATAAAAATGAACTTAATCATCAAGTGTATTATGAATGTGCACTTACAAAAATACTATTTACTCCATATAATAGTTTCATCAAAACTATTCAAGTTTCGTTTGAAACTTTTTCCAATATAATCAACTGTTTCAAAAATATATTTCAACTTTCATTCTTGACGATTCACCCTGTATAAATAGAGTGCTTAAAAAGTAAGATCCAAATCTTGAAAGATTTATACTAAATCACTACGAGGACTAAAATTGAAAATAATATTCCATCAAAAAAGATAAAATTGGAAATAATAATCCATCAAAAAAGATAAAGTTGGAAATAATATTCCATCAAAAAAGATAAAATTAGAAATAATGTTCCATCAAGAAAGATAAAATTGGAAATAATATTCCATCAAAAAGGATAAAATTGGAAATAATATTCCATCAAAGAAGATAAAATTGAAAATAATATTCTATGCACGATAACTTTCCCATTTGTTTGCATTCTACTAACAATACAAATCGCTAATTGTACAGAGTAACGCTTCATGTCACGATTTAAAAAAATCTTGTTTTTTCGTTAATTAACTTGTAAATCAAACGATTCGTGTATCTATCAAAGAAAAAAATAAATAAATAAATAAACGAATGAAAACAAATCTCATATCTTCAAACAGATCGTGCAATTTAAACGAATGCCATTAAGAAGAAGAATTAATTCCTATTAAGTTTCGGAATTTTAAAATTGCATTTCGAAAATGAAAATACGATATGACATTTTATAATATATAATATAATTATAATAATGTTTATAATATAATAATAATTGTAATAATATATAGTGTTTTATAATATAATTTTATCATATAAAAGTATGATGCAACTATAAATACATTATATGAGCCATTTACTGCACAAATTGATTAACTCCATAAAACAAAAAGTGGGGAAATGCAATGAAATAATGTATATTGTTTTTTAAAATTCCCTTTATAATTTAAATCGAAATAAATATCGTAGAATGCATAAATACAAATGTAACTTTCATCTAACGGTATATAAAATTTATAAGAAAAAATAGCCAAAAGGTAATCGTTAGTAATGTTACCATTTTTATGTTACTGGAAGAGTTAATCGATTTGGCAAGTGAAAAAAGTAATAAATTTAAATTTTACTAAATTTTACTTAAATTCTGATAAGACGGCACTAAAAAATTCACCGTTATCATTCATGGCTTGCTAGTGCATTTGAGTTGCATTATTGCAACGATTTACATTAGAGTACGGAGTTAATCAAAGTGACCTCTGAAATAAATTATTTAATATTCAGTGGCCAACAAATTTTTGTCGTTTAGTGGTGTTAATCTTAATTATCAGGGAAAGTTATTATAAATATAAAAAAAGTTACGACTATACCAAGTGCTTTGACACTTAAATTTAAAATTTTTCAAAAAGTGGAGTTAATCGATTTGTGCAGTGAATTATGATACTAAGCACTTTGTAACTCAACTTGTAACGCCATGTTTGCTGAAAACTATAGACAATCCTATATGAGACATATAGATTTGATTTATATCTATCCATATAATATATATAAGACATCCATGTAGGACGAAATCTATAAGCCGCAGTCGTTTCCAATCGATCATCGTTCGATTCATTTTTCCCAAGATACTCAGTCTTGTACAAACATTTCTAACGAATACCCCAGGCGACCATATTCGATTTTACCACTTCCTCTCCAAAGTTTTCTTCGAAACTACTACCCCAGTTTCCTTGCACGTCACATTTTTCATGATTATCATCTTTATCAATTTCTTATCCACTTAGAATTGCCAACAAGTAGATACATGTTCAGAGCTCAGAAGTTCTGCATGACCTCCACTATACTTCTGACATAAAAGTGGAATAAGTCACTTCGACGCTTCATTTTACGTTAAATAGATGACACGGATTCTGCGTCTACGCCAATGTTTCGTCGCTCCAACTCAACAATTTTTAAACAGTGCACCAGAGAAATTTTTAAATGTCCTGTAAAATTTTTAGAAAGTGTAATATCTGACTATTTGCTCGGAGATTGTCAAATCGTTTAGCACAGTGGTTCTCAAGCCTCTTTCCTCGCGTACCACCCAAGTACGGTCAAGTCAAGTACCACTTGGTAAATAGTATAGTATTTATAACCTGTAGTACATCCAACTGTGCATAATTTGCAAATTTTATACAATTAGGTATAGCTCGCGTACCATGTTTTAAATTGTCGATTGGTGGGTCGTTTTGATAATTTATAAGTCAAATAAAGAAGTATGGAAAGAGGTTGATAATAACCATTAATATTATAGTTGTTACTTCTAAATTAATTAACGGTTTCTTTTTATCATAATAACAAAGAATATTTTCCTTTTGAATACTCTTTAATAACATTTTTAATATAATATATAAATCTTCTGGTGTATCGAATTTTAATATTATTTTATATATTTACATGTGCCTGCAATAATGAAAATCGTTTAATTTATGAAATATTACAAATTTGGGTCTTAAACATATTTTAAATTAAAATAATTCAGTACAGCGAAGCTTCAAACTCATTTACTTTCATAATTACCAACTCGTATAATTATTTATTATACATTTTTTAATAAATTCTAATTATAAAAATCTAATATAAAATACTGTTTAACGTATTTAACGAATTTTAATAGTTAATTTGTGGATGTCATGCGATGGAAGAGATTGAAAATCGCTGCTCTATTCCTTTTGATTTCGACGCAATCATTTCTTTATTTTCTCCGTTATACAATACGATTTAATTCTGTTTGTAAATAATTGTAATTCTATTTGTAAATAAAATTAAATGACTTACAGCTAATATGGAAAATTCGTCGCCATGTTCACGACACTGCCAGAAAAGTGGATCTAGCATACTATTCACATGTGTGAATATTCACGGGAAAATTCACAATACTTATAATAAAATAAGTTTATTAAAAATATACATTTGAGAACTCGACAGAGTGATGATCACGGCAACCATAATCTTCTTGAGCGTGTTTCCTAGGTTTTTACAGATTTTTCTGAGGGTAGAGGTGATGATGACCTTAGTCCTAGTCGCGGGTCGATTAGGATGTTTTCTGGACTTTGAAAATGGCGAGTAAGGGAAAATGACTAAACTGAGTCAGTGACGTATGGCTATCAGCAATGGTCTTTAACCACTTACGCTATCAATAAACTCACAGACGCGTGTGCCAGAAAGATCCAGTGTTTCTGTGACAATTGCCTAACGACGTGTACACCACGTCGTTGGCGATTCTGCGACAAAAGCATTACGACGTGCGTGGCACGTCTTTCTATCGCAAGTGGTTAAATAAGAGCCTCTTCGCAATACCATCGTCGATCAAACCAACGCCTTTCTCCGCAAACTCCTGAACTCGCTGGGCACTCGCATACCTCTCTATTACCCCTGTAAAATAATGTCCAATCCGGAAAAGTAAACGATACTGGTACATTAGGCTCCAATCTTGATTTCACGCCATATTTTTCATCTGCGCGATTATTATCCTTATTAATTTCTCATCCACTCGGAATTAACAGCAAGCAGGGAGCTATTATACCTAGCCACGTACCTTTTTATCGCAAGATCATCCCCGTTGAGGAAGAGAAACAAGGCATTAACTAAAGCAAGGCAGGCGAAAGCAGGCAAGGCAAAAGGAAGGAGAAGTAAAAATAAAAGGCAGAGAAGCGAAGTGTACCCCGTGGCTAGGTGGTGTCTACACAATAACCAGTGGAAGCGTAGGTACGTATAGGTGTACGTGGGGCCACGGGCATGGGCAACGCTTTCATGAATTTCATTCGCCGCTCCGTCACGCTGCTGGCTCCCATTCCGGCCAAAAATTTCCGGAGAGGCGATGCGAGAGACCAGGGGAATGCAAATTCAGCGACAACTTTAATAGCCCGGATTATAAAATAGATCCGAATTCAAATTCGCACGCGTGCGTAACCCCAGTTGCAAATTTAAATCTTCCATTATGCCCGCGTTCGCAGGCAAAAGAGGCACGGTAAGCTTGTTACTGTTGGCCGATGGGAGGGTTAAAAGAGGTGGCGAGCCGACATACACACAGCGAGAGGGTCGTAGAAGGTGGAAGAGAAAGAAAAAGGGAGAGATCTCTCTCTCGGAGGACTGGAAGAGGTAAAAGGCACGGTAACGAGTGTGCAGACTGCATAATAAATCGAAACAATAAATTTCGAGTCGTCCTTTGAGGCGGGAGCCACAGAATCTCATAGAAATTCCGGTTAATTGCTGTGCTGGCCGGTTAATGGAAGAGTGGCTTGGAACAACGTCAGCTAAGCTACAATTAGCCCCAGATTCGGAAATGACGCAGAGAATGGGAGGTTTCGTTGTGAACTAAAATGCCGTATTTCGCGGATCAAAGGAGCCAACGTTAATGTCAGACGACGCGGCCATTTTCATCGGCCCTTGCCAACAGCCATGTTCCCTATTCCCGCAGAGGGGACATTTCGCGCCGTTCACGTGTAATTAAAGAGCGCGAAACGTTTGATCCGGCCTATCTGCCGTTTAATGAACAAAATATTCGGCAGAATGCTCTGGGTTTGACAAGATATATCCTGCTTTGTTTCCTACTTTATGCGTGTTACTTCCTAGGCTGATATAAATTCGCCGCTGTGACAGATACGAATGCCCCGAGTGCTGGAGTTTGTGCAAAAGTAAAATGAAATATCTGCATATTTTATGCGTTTCGAGTAGATTTGACAAAAAGGGACAAATATCCCAGTGAAATTCTTTTTCAGGTGTATTAGCCCGGTGAATAAGTAAAGCAAATGGAGAAGTGAAGAATTATTGCGATAAAATTTACGTTAATTAAATGAACGTTAATGAAAGTATAATAGGAAGGAAGAAATTGAGCGGGGAAGGAAAATATGAATTTCGCGATATTGCATTAAAATTCCGTTTGAAAATATTTAATAGAAATTTTATACTTTATTAGATTTTATTTCATTTTCCTTTATCTTACTTTATTTCAATTTAATTCGAATTCTCTTGATAAAATTTTTCAACAATTATGTTTGTTAATTTACAATTTATAAATAAATGGATAGAATGGAGGAATAGAATTATTTTTTAAACCGTGGATTTAATAATTCGCGAAAGTGGTTTCCGAAAGCATCCAAATGGTAAAGGCAATCAGTTGCCTGTAGGATATCGTTTACTTAATTTCGTGTTGTAATTATAACGCTGTTATTAAAATATAAAGTCGAATACGAAGAAGTCAGGATTGTAGGAGTGAAAGAGGAAATTGTAATTGGAACTACAGAAATATGAAGAAGATAACAAATATATTTAATAGAAATGAACTTTTAATTACATTCTAATAAAATGTAATACCTGTATGAACTCTCAGAAATAAAATTGGTAAATATCATCCAGAAAGTCGATTAATTAATGCGAAAGCAGTATTATTCGCAAAGTAAAGAAAATTTCTGAAAATTGTCAGCCATACGTTTGAAAATGATTATTCGGTTTTTCATAATAAAATTGCAACGGATAACTGTAAATTAATAAAATTAACGAGAGGGAGAGAAATTAAATTTTTCTAAAGAGTAAGTGCATCGATGCAAAGGATATCTTTTGGAAGGCAATTATGTTATTGAATAGAGTCGAATTTGACGTTTTTAATTCGGGTGGTGGACATTATGCGTAAAGAGAAGTCAATACCTAAATGGAAATACGAAACTTACATTCATCAATGAAGTACTGGAGAATGTCAACGGAATATTATTGATATATATTACCAAAAAATAATACGTAGGATGGAATATCAACTTTGAGATAATATTACTGTCAAAAGCTCCTCGATCGAATATTAAAATGAAATAATATATGAGCGATAATAATGGATAATTATAATGCAAATTAAAAACGATAATATGTTTATTCGAATAATAATAAGAAATAATAATAACACATTTGCTCCAATATTTTTGTAAAATATAAAACATAATTATAATATAATTCAAATATGAAACATTGTAACATTATAACATAATTAAAATATAAAGCATTATAACATTACAATATAATTAAAATATAAAATATAAAACATAATTAACTTAAATATAACTGATATAACGAATATATAACTAACTTATATAACTAATATATACTTAATTGGATTTTCTTCTAACATATTTACAGATCAAGTCTCGATTTTATCGTATTTTCAATACCAAATCTACAACTCTATTTCTATACATTTATTATGCAGTAATTATGAAAGTGATGTAAATAAAAAATTCAGAAGCAGTAATTTTGTTACTTGTTTTGTGTTGCATTCGTTTGCATTACAGTAAAGTAAGTTTAATTTTCACAAAGGAGGAAAAATCTGAACATAAACTAAGTTCATAGCTTTGTGGTAATTAATTTTTTAATTTATAATATATTCAAAGCGCAAATTTTTAAATATTTGCTACTTACATAATCACCAGCGCACTTAGCATTAAAACTATCAAATACCAGGAACTTATAAGTAAATGTAGTATGCTTAAGTACTTTTATTATACTATTCTTTACATACTATACCGAATACAGTTTGTATAATATAATATACTACTTACGAGTAGTATTTGTTAATACTGTATTTAATGACATACTTAATTACATTAGCAATACTTTATATTATCCAAATAATTTTAATCAAAGTTAATCAAAATGGAAAAAAATAACTGTAATCATGTTTTCATCTGAATCAAATTTTAATTATTTAAATCTGAATTAAAAATAAAAATCAATCTTATACGAATTAATAAAAATAGTAACGTTGTTTTAAATCATCTACATCTTCTCGGTAATAACAAAGTCAGAAGAGAATTAATTACTATAATCGGTTTAGTAGTTTAGCATACTTAAATCCATTCTATTAATACTAGAATTACCGATCTGTATCGTGTGGTTAAACAAAGTATAAATGAATAATAATAATTAAAATCATGCAATAAAGAGAATTATCGCAAATGAACGTCATTTCATTTCTACCTGCACGAAAGCTAACCTAAATTTTGTCGAAAATAACCGTACGTTTTCAATAATTACGAAAAAGGACCCGAAACCGAGCATTATAACTACTTTAATAACTTCGATATCAAAAATTCAAACGCGAACCATAGCATGAAAATCGTTAGCCACGAATGAATAAGGTACCATTTTCTCACAAACAAAACGATTCGTATCCATGCAAAGCAGACTTACATGAAAACTCACGCTGCTTTACCGGTATTATTATCATCGCGCAACGGAATTCGAAATATTCAGCCGGAAAATTATTTTACGCCATACTAATTTGTCCCGTGTTATTACCAAGCCGAGACTCGCCCGAACGAGCAAATCGACCGGATAATGTTTCGTTAACGTTGAAAATAATTCTACTTTTTATCTATTCGCGTTGCATTACCGTCGCGACGCTCTGCGAAAATCTCTCTTCTACGTCGCGGATCGCAATATTACTCGCGCGGAGCAAGTGCTTTTCTAGTCAGTGATTTTTATTCTTTCGCTTTTGAAACGTGTTTGCGATATAAAACGAGGCCGAGGTTTTCGACCTTCCGCGAACCGCAGTCGTAGAAATTCACAGAACTTTCGGCCACGTAATGCCTAGAATTTTAGGAATCCCGCGATTTCGCCGGAATCGTTTCTTCCTTTAAAAAAATCATGGCTCCGTAAATGTGCAACGGACAAACAAACAAGTCTTCCGTGAAAAATCTCCGTGAAGATAACGTGTACGTGTGTATATGCATGTATGCACGGGAATGAAATAAGCCACGTTTTAAGAACAAACGTATTTTCTGTCCTCCGTCATGCGACTACAGTACGCGACAAAATGGTGGCACACTCTGTGATTTTCAATTCTTCTCCAGTTACAAAGCAATACATCTTGAGAGGAAGTTGCATAATTGTGAAATAAATTTTATTTTATGGGAGGAGATTAATTATTTACGATGTTATTAACAAATATATTGAGAATAAGTTCTTATCTTTGAAATATTTTTGTAAATACACCAAAAATCGATATCTCTAGAAATAATCATTTATTTTTTAAATTCAATATAATATTCAAATTTAATAAACGAAGATATATAAAAAATCATGCAATTTCATACTTGTGCAAAATGGTGGCACACTCTGTGATTTTCAATTCTTCTCCAGTTACAAAGCAATACATCTTGAGAGGAAGTTGCATAATTGTGAAACAAATTTGATTTTATGGGAGGAGATTAGTTATTTACGATGTTATTAACAAATATATTGAGAATAAGTTCTTATCTTTGAAATATTTTTGTAAATACACCAAAAATCGATATCTCTAGAAATAATAATTTATTCTTTAAATTCAATATAATATTCGAATTTAATAGACGAAAATATATAAATATCATGCAATTTCATACTTGTGTTGTTATTTTGTCAGAACCATTTTTCACATAGAGAAATTAAGTTTGTGGGAAATAATATACGCCGTGGGTAATTTTCTTCCGTGTTATTAAGGAAAGGATACTTTATATGGGTATGTATATAAAATTTGCATACATTGCATTAGTCTGGAGAAATGAAAATAATAGGATGTGCTATCATTTTGTCGCGTACTGTACGTAGGAACACAACCAAAACGAAGACTCGAATGTCTGTTGTATACAGAGTGTTTCGTTTATCTTGCGTTCCTTAATATTTTCGTTACATTTGCCGTTATGAAAAATTGTATCATGGTAAATCGCTCGATTTAAAGCGAAGAATATGATTCTCGACTCCCTCGAGATTATTTTTTCAAAATTATCGATTTTTTACCTATTAACAAGAAAAACTGAATTAAAAATTTTGCTATTTAGAAACAGACTGAGAAATTTAATATTCTCTCTAATATTCCCTTTTATGCGAAATTTATTTATTCCGTAATAAATGTTTGGCTTCAAGAGAATTTCAGATAAGGATATGAAACATCTTCTTGCACTGTCAATCGTCATTGAAAGGAAATGCTTGTAAAATTTGTTGTATATTTTGTTTAATTTTATTTAGTTATTTGTATATTTTTGTACACTTGATGCATATAGATGAAGTACGAATTAATAATTTGTGTCATGAATATACTCTTCGTCTGAAAATATAAACATAACGATCATCTTCAACCAAGTCTATGTTAATGTCTCAGTAATATTCCCTCAGTAATATCAAAGATATTTAGTCGAAAGGGAAGGGAGAATTCAAATGTAGTACTTACTAATTTATGCAGAAAGGACAGTTATGGATGCACGATGATTATACGTAGAAAGACACCTGGTCGACAGAAAAAAATCAAATTTATAACGAAGTTTCGCTGTACCAGAAAATATGAAAGAAGGAATTTTACCAGCTTTTAACCCTTTGTACTCGGCGATCTTTTCGTTACATGAAAATAGTAATTCGAAGACCTTCTGCCATAAAGTCGAGGATATTTTTAAAACGGTAAATAAGAAATCGTATGCAAATTGAGACGTAAAATAATTTTACTTTGATATTCCAAGCATCGTTGGGTAATTGTAAATTTCATATATTAATTGACATCGATTTTTAGAATTCGATTAAATGGCGACTGAGAAGCGCCTCTGGAGTGCAAAGGGTTAATACCATTTTCTTAATTATGTTCGCTCATACGAGTTGTTTCATATTCTGTATCTAAAAATACCTTGAATTCATACACTTATTGTAAAATAAACAAATTTCACGTGAAAGGTGGAGAATGTTGAATTTCTTTTTTCTTCGTTTCAAGAAGAAAAATTTTTAACTCTATGTTATTTAATCGTGTTATTTCAAAGTTATGGTGTTACACATCACCGAATTTGTCTTGATTTACGTTACAATGTTGCCTAATAAAAAATATATATTAATATACAGAAAGTACAGATAACCTTAAAAGGTAAAAAATTACAAATTATATTATTTCTAGAACGAAACACCATGTATTATGTGAATATAAATTCTGTAAAATCCTTTTCTCGTACAAAGATAGCGCTGAATTAATTACACGCAGGAATTAATTAGAAGAAACGTTTCATTGGTATATACAATATGTTTTTTATAGGATAGTTAATAAATTTGATCTTATTTCGTTACTTGGTACAGCAACAACGCGACAGAAATTTCGCACTTGTGGATTACTTCCAACTGCTGTGTTGACTATGAAATTGAGTCAGGTTTTAAGAGCTTTTCGCAGGAGTGGGGAACTTTATAGCTGGATTTGGAGAATGGTGCATAGAGAAAGCTGGAACACGCTACGAAATTTGTATTTGTTATGAGTTCAAATTAGTTACTTAAGACTAGCAAATTATAACTGGAACGCTATAAAAGTCGAAATATCGTAATTAACGAAGTGCTTTGTTATCGAAGAACTGAGAATATAATGAAAACTTCTTATTCCTTAAGAACTTGCAACTTCACTTCAAATCTCCACTTTAAATCTACCATGTCGATAGAAACAGGAGACATTTTAGTTGCTACATATGTGTTGAAAATTTAAAAAACTTTAAACTTTACTTGTCTAATGTCTGCCTAACTACATATGTACATATATTTAATACTCAATCTGATTTCGTGTTAGATAATTCAAAATATATAATTTATTATAAAAATTATAATTTACCTGTATAAAATATAAAATTTACTCGTATAATTTACTTATTCAAGTACATTATTCAATGCATAATATGAAAAGATTTTGAATTTAATAATATTTCCATTAATGAAAATACCAAAATTTTTATTCATATGTATATTGTATGTAAGCATGCAAATTTTGCATACAAACACAGAACAAAATTCATAAATAATTGCTCCTAGAAGTTAATTAGAAATAGTCTTTTCTTATATATTATTTAAACAAATAGATTTTGTTGCAAATCCATTTACACAATCACATTTATCATTAAAGAATACAAAATTAATTTATTTACATTATACTACTTATTTCTAAATATTCGACTGAATAAATGTTTTGCTACCTCTACTTTAGGGCGGTTTTCACCCCTTCAACATTAATCATATACAAATAAAACAAAAATTAGTTAGCAAAATAAAACAAAAATTAGTTGTCAAATATTTTTAGTTGCTCTGAAATTGTAACAAAATTAAATCGAAGTTGATGCACATTTTACTATACTTCCTTGCTAATAACAATCATTTTTTTTTTTTTAAATATTCATGGCAGTATCTACTGATTTTATAGTATTATCAGTAGGTACTGGAACATCGATATTTGTGACATGTTAAAATTCATGCTTTATTCTTTAACATTAACTTCTGATTCAACATTAAGCATATCAAATGAACGATTAAATAATTATTTTTAAACTTCTGATTAAAAATTCTATGTTTGGTGTTATCATTTTAATAATTTGGCATGACGATTTATTTTATAATATGCATATGTGCAACCAATTTTTTAATATTTGTCTCTCTTCTTATTCCATTTTGTCTGAGATTCATAAGTATACAACATATTGTAAAATTTATGCCCATTTATAACTAATTTATATGAAATAAGATATAACGGGGAGTAAAACTTGTACATAGAAAATTTATAACGAAAAAAATGGGAAATTTATTATTATTTTGCAATTGTATGAAGTGACATGGCTATTAGTTTCTATTCTTATTTAAAATAAAAATAAAAAAATATTAGTTTCTCTTTTATTACCTAAAAATTATTTTGTTGGTTTATGATTGTCCATAATAAATTGACTATTATTTGCATTCAATTTTAAAAATGTAACTTTTATTTAAAGATGGATCATTTAACCAGTTTGAATAAAAACAGATATATGTATATAAATTTTTAAGCAATTTAACGTTAATTTATCCTCCATAGTAACTTATTTACCTCTCTGCCCACTGAGTCCCTATATATCCCTATCACATGGAAGCACTTTTCTCTGTACCGAAGCTGGGTTACATCGAAGAGACCCCAATGACTTTCAACATAAACGACCACGCGACATACTTTACGAGCTACCGGTCGAAACTAGCAAATTTCCGCAACGTGCAGCGAAACCGATCCGAGGGAGTCAGGCGAAATCACGGCCCGATTCTGACGGAGTAATTCTCTGTCGGCGGTTCTCCTTCGTTCGCCAGTGCAAGTAGATCCGGGTTCAATTAACGGCAAACCGCGACTACCATCCACGCCTCGAACGCGGTGCCAAAAGAGTGAGCGAACGAGTGCACGGGAAAACTAACGAGAATTAAAGAGTAATTGCGAGTGCTGACCCACCCGAGAAATGACTCGAATAAATGAATCGTTTTCTAATTATTTTTCCCTATGCCCACAGTCTGCACTTACTTCCACAACTCCGGTTGGTCACTACTTCGCTTTGTATCGCTTGATTCGATGGATACCCCCACTACCGCCGCCCCTATCCCCACTACATCGCTATCCCCACCACTGCGCATTCCCTTCACTAATTGTAAGAGCTCTTTCATTGCCCCGGTATTTGTATCGTGACACGCGTGTGATAAACGTCGACATAAATTATTGTATAAAGCAGTAATTTCGATTGATGCGAAATTGACTCCGTTGAAATCGCCGAAATTCAGCACTGTCTAGAATTACGATCTGTATGTAGGTATCTAATGCCAAACAGTAAAATGAAAATTATTGTAGATCGACTTTGCATTTCAACTTACAAGGGAATATACGCAAGTATTGATCACCGATTTTGATGAAACTTCGCACAATTTTAGAGTAGCCAAAAATATTACATACACATTTTTTTATCTGCCATCGTCACGTTGCAGGGCCGTATTCGACTCTATAGTGAGGGTAGCAAAACATTTCGTCTAATATCTCGTAAACTATCGGCGATAAGGCAATTGTGTAAATAGAAAATTTTTTCATTTTTTAATGACGAATAGGATTGCATAAATGAATTTGCAAAGAATCAATTTGTTTATTGAATAAATTAATTAATTGACTTTCTTAGTTAATTTTGTTCACCAAATATTTATGTGTATAGGATGCAGTACATTAAAATTTTGACTTTTCGATAATAAAATAGAACATTCGAAATTAAAAATTTTTTCGGATATCGAGATAAACGATATGTTTCACTGAATGAAATTAAATATATTATGTTCTTTTTAATGATATTTTAAAGATATTATCTTGTAATAAATAGATTCCTCGTTAAAATTAATTATCATCACGTATTATCAAACTTCGGCTAACTTCAGATAAGGTATGATGTTGCTATTATGTTATTATAAGTTTCTTAACTTTTAACAAGAAATATACATTTGAAGCTGTGTATGTGGTAGATTAAATATATGCATATAAATCTGATATTTTCCAATTAGTATTTTGCACGTCGACTACCACGCAAATTTCATACAATGGCAGAAAGTCACAACAGAATTTTTATTACTGTATACTGTACTATTTGATTTATGTAAAATATAATGTTTTAATTTACTTTAATCGTTCAATAATGCCTTTCCTAATTCATAATAATATCTAGTCACCTATGCTATTCGAAATTCTTTAATGGACGATATTCATTTTATTTTAACGATTTAAACAATTGCAACACGCCAATTAATAATATTCATCATGGCTCTATTAAAAAGCGAACTTATATGAAAGTGATCAACGCAACAGACTAATATTTCGAATGTTTAAAACATCTTATCAACAATTGAATAGACTTTATGCTTTATTTAGTTTCATTTATTAATACGCTATTTAGTTTCTTTTTCTCAACCCAAATATTCTCTTATCACACTATACAGACATACTTACTGGGTCTTATTCGAGAAGCACACAAGATAGTCCACTCTATATCTCACGCACACGCCAGCCGCCAGGCGTCAGCACTCGTCACCCATAAAACACAAACGTATCTAGATGTACTATGCATTGCAAAGAAGTACGACGTTTCGGTACACGGGTATTCCACTTTCTTCACCTAATATCCACACTCGTAGTTCCCACTTTTCTATAACACTACCAAAACCACTACCTTCAGGTTCGGTAATGTTATACGTTAACACGTTGACTGCCACGCGCATTTTACGTGGTTTGCCCATGGCGCCAACATGAATATTTTATTATGCGATGCATATTATGTTGAGATATTATTTACAACAGATAATGTAAGTTGTATAATCGCGTTTAATGTATTTTTCGTTGTGGGGGTCACCGGTGATCCCCGAGGCGCTGTAGACCATTTTTGCCATTATCAATTGTTTGAAAAGTAACTCGAAAAAATATTTCAATTCCCGATTTTAGGATGAAGTTAGCGATGTATTTAGTGAAATGTTCCGATGACGAAGATTGCATTGCATCGAGCAATTACGTACAGAAAAAACGTCACGAATTTAAAAAGAAACCTGAAAGTGTGCGAAATGTAAGGCGATTTTGCAAAGTATGCTATGAAAATAATTCAAAACAGCTAGGAAGAATGAGAGCAAAGAATTGCACTAAAAAAGTGGCGACATATTGTGCCGACTGTTTTGGTTCACCATTTCTTTGTATAAATAAAATTATTTTTGTATGTTCTATATAGCATTAATTTCTTCGACCATTATAGTAACAATGGTACTATTTAAAAATTTATCGGTATCGATATTTACTCTAATTATGTATTTTTACTAATGGTCGCGTCGCCGGTCACCCGTGGTTCCCGTGGCGCCACCGCCAAGTTGAGTGCGGATCACCGGTGACCCCCATGGTAGTCAACGTGTTAAAATAAACGACGTAAACAGTCAGGTGACAGACAGAGTCTCCGACTATTTACGTTTAAAATGCTTAAGATTATTGGTGGCGAGACGATCGGTCGGGCGGTGCCGAATCCTTCGAACCGAAGAGCAGTCGGTCCAATAAAGATTGTTAATCCTTGAAATACCGTTTCTGGTATTCCGTTCATCCTTTTGTTTAGGACAGACTGTGTATCTACATGTGAATGCTCTGAAATTTTACAAGTACCAGTGCGGTCCTAGAACCGCAATGTCCCAGGACAAGTGGAGGACTGTTTTATGTCCTTATTGTCAGCGTGCCTTGACTTCTATATACTCATTGTCACCTAAGCCACCACTTGGGTAAACCGTAACAAGCAACAATATATCACCTTTAAGGCGACAGACATAAGGACCCAGATTGTTTAAACAACCACCACTGAAAGACGCTGGAGCTAGCACACACCCCAAATATAATTCGCAACCAATCAGTAGGCAGACGAAGCTTATAAAACAACCGACAGAGCGGTCACGAAGAGAGTTGTCCTGAAATACAGTCCACTTAACACTTCGAAGCTAGACAGAACCTTCCTCAAAGAACTGTCTGTCACTAATCGTCGCCAACTAAGATCGACCTAGTGACGGTGTACAAAGATCTTTGAAAAGGAAAGTCTTCGAATCATTCCTATACTCGTCCATCCTTCGGCCACAGTAACGTTCTAATTCTTTAACCAAATCCAGCCCCTTTTTACATCGTAACTGAAGTTCGGAACGAATTTATTATCCGTGTGTAGTTTATTTAACATTTAAGGACAATTTTAAAATAAATTAAAAGTTTGCTTATAAATTATTGTTCGAATCATAATTGTGGTAGTGGTTATCATGGAATGTGTGGTATGAGTGTGGGGAATGTTTGTATGGAAGACTGTGTCTGTGACGAGTATGACAGAGAGTCGCGAAAAACAATCAGTAGGTGAATGACAGTCATTACAAAATAATCGAATAATAATTGACACGTAGAATTATTTAAATTTTAATACCTCGCACACTATTGCGTTATCTTAAATTTAATATATTAATTAATATCGGTCTCCAAAATTTTATTAAATGGTGACTGAAGGTCACCTTTCGAATACAAAGGGTTAAATCTATGTATTTTAAAAAATAAAGGATATATAAAAATTGATAAATTATCACTTTGTTCCCTAATTTGTATTTGTAATTGTAATATTAAACGTAATAATTCTAAATTTACGAAATTAAATATTTCTCAAATACTGGAAGCAACACGAGAGTTGCACTATACATAGATGTCTTCAATAAGTTAAAATGATATGTTGAAAATGAATAGGTATACAGGTATACGGGTATATATACATCTCAATAAAAATTTGCATTAGGTTTAGCAAAAGTAGTTAAATGTTATTAATGACTGTAAGAACAAGAGTTTAACTCTGAATTAGGTAATTCTGACTAGTTCAGTGTCAACATTAGAAATATGATGCGTATCTAAGATGCCTATCAAAATATAACACAGATAGATAATAGTATATATGTATATTTAGAGACATACAAGTAGTAGTGTTATTCGTGGTAGTGGTGTCATAGGATGTGTGGTATGTGTGTGAGGAATGTTTGTGTGGAAGAATGTGTGTGTGACGAGTTTGGCAGAGAGTCATGAAAAAACAATCATTAGCTGAATGACAGTCATTACAAATAGACGTGTGTGAGAGTGTCCTCGAGAGATTATATCGCAGTTAGTAGCGAATTTATTTTACAAGTTTTAGTTATAATTAATGTTGTGCTGTTATTGTGTTCAATAAATATTCTTATCAGTTTATCCATTTACTCATAATAATTGGAATTGATAATCCGGGAATACTCCATAAATGTCCACTACATACAAAAAATTAACACATCGAATAAGTGCTGCTATAGATAAATTTTTCAAGCCATTTGAGTTGTTGCAGTGTTCTTGTACGAAAAACACGTTATAAGAAGAACTGTCCTGTTGGAAGAAAGAGAACAACAACGCCATCCTCATGTACACATGCAATGGACAGTGAGAGGTCATTACATATTCGAGCTATTTTAGTCGTGATATAACCACCGTACTAAATAATTACTTACCTAGAAATATACACTTTTCGTTACGTATACACATTGTATTTATTTATTTACTATCCCAATAATCCCAACATGTCCCAATTTTCGCTCCGCGTCATATGGAAATCGCGTTGTAAAAACACCGCGTTATTGGAGACTGCACTGTATCACGAGCTTTTCTCTTTGAAAATCGTATCAAAAATGAAGGCAGAAATAATGGAATAACAGGAACGAATAAATTTTTTGTCTCAACGTCGCTAAAAATCGTGGTAACTCCATTTTCAGGATTGCTTATGGAGAAGAATTATTTTTTGACATCCTGTCTGGTGTCAATTGCCCGTTTCTCTTAATTTGGTGCATACCTGTGATCGACTGACGTTCTCATTTCTGGTAATGGTTCTTATATTTTTCTAATCGGTTTTTCATGCTTTGGTTAAATTACGTAAATAATCGGTATCCATAAAGAGTAGCTCTACGTTATACATATGCAATACTTATGCAATTGGGGGTACCAAAATTAGTATAGCTATACTATATCTTATGAAAATCACTGACTGAATGCTCTCATTCAATTATTGTACATATGCAGATAACCTGTGCGAGAAATATAGCTAAATATGAACAAATTGAGTCATGCTTAAAAGTGATTATGATTTTATATATAAGTATTTTAACTTGCAAGGCAGATATTTAGGAGCAGATGAGGTGCTTGAGAAACAGTCAGTACTGCTCGATGGCAGTTTGGAATTAGCTATTATATCGGGTAAGACTAACAATGATTGACGAAGGGTTTAACTTCTATAAAAGGTGAAGCTCAGAAAAACATAGGACCGAATCCCCATCAATCCACCCATTCTAACATCATCGCAAAAGTAGAGGTAAAAATCGCAAAGTAAACGCGTTTTCCTTATTGGAATAAATGATCCCTTCCTATTAGTCATATACACCATGTCATAAAGAAAGCGAACGAAATAGTCGAGGCAAAGTGAAATAGACGTAAGAAATAGATGCAAGAGCGTAGACTTATTCCTAAAGCATGAACTTCAGATTTTCTCGTTAAATGTTCATTTCCGAATTTTATTTGACTATACTTATATTTCATACACGTATTAAATATGTGTTCAATATTTATGAAGTCTAAGTGAAAATAATCATGTTTTGCTCGTGCAGTATTACTCTCATTTTCGCAGGCTTGCAATTATTCGAATATAGGAATTTTTGGATATTTTACGCCTATGTTAACACGTTGACTGCCATGGGGGTCACCGGTGATCGGCACTCAACTTGGCGGTGGCGCCACGGGAACCACGGGTGACCGGCGACGCGACCATTAGTAAAAATACATAATTAGAGTAAATATCGATACTGATAAATTTTTAAATAGTACCATTGTTACTATAATGGTCGAAGAAATTAATGCTTTATAGAACATACAAAAATAATTTTATTTATACAAAGAAATGGAGAACCAAAACAGTCGGCACAATATGTCGCCACTTTTTTAGTGCAATTCTTTGCTCTCATTCTTCCTAGCTGATTTGAATTATTTTCATAGCACACTTTGCAAAATCGCCTTACATTTCGCACACTTCCAGGTTTCTTTTTAAATTCGTGACGACGTTTTTTCTGTACGTAATTGCTCGATGCAATGCAATCTTCGTCATCGGAACATTTCACTAAATACATCGCTAACTTCATCCTAAAATCGGGAATTGAAATATTTTTTCGAGTTACTTTTCAAACAATTGATAATGGCAAAAATGGTCTACAGCGCCTCGGGGATCACCGGTGACCCCCACCACGAAAAATACATTAAACGCGATTATACAACTCACCTTATCTGTTGTAAATAATATTTCAACATAATATGCATCGCATAATAAAATATTCATGTTGGCGCCATGGGCAAACCACGTAAAATGCGCGAGGCAGTCAACGTTTTAAGCATTTTATATATAAGTAAATAGTCGGAGACTCTGTCTATCGCCTGACTGATTACGTCGTCTATTCTAAAGATCGCTTCTATTGCTTAGCTCAAAATGATTTTCGGTATCGAGTACACTACGTTGCGTGAGATTCGGGCGTGTATCGGACCTAACACTCGCATAGGCGTAACGCTATCCGAGAATCGTCGTACGAAAGAGGCCTAACGTCTATCGACGCTTTATCGCCGCGATATCTCTCAGGGCGGGACGTAAAGCTATTTTAGCCTGGTTTCTCTGGGACGTGATATAAATAGGAGGGAAGAAGATGCTTAAACGACGGTTCCCGAGAAAGAGGGAGAAGGGAGGAGGCTTTCTCAGGAACAAAGAACATCCGTTATCGTGATTATCGAGTAAAAGAGCTGCCAGCTCGTAGATAACTGCAGGCAACGAACGAAATTAATTAACGACGCGTGTACAACGACGCGATACAACCGACGACTTAGTCTGTGCATTACACACGTAGCAGCAGTGGTGGCAGCAACAGCAACACGCGCTGGCCCGCGTTATCGAAGTTGTTACCTAATTTCGTGGCGCACGCTGCGTTACAACTGCGTCGGACCACTTCAGCCTGGCCGTGTTCCCTCCGCCGATATAAATTTTCCTCTAAATCGTTACAAACTAGCCGCCGCGATTGCTTCGTTATCACGGCACGAGATTATATCCCGCGGCAAGAAAATTTCTTTTCATACCCCCTACCCGGCCGATTGTCCTTATCCCAGCACCCTCTTTTATACCCTTTTTCTTCTCCTGCCTTTGCTCCGTCTTTTTCGTCTTCTTCTTACTCGTGTTTCTATTTAGCTTGCATCTTTTGCCAACTTGTTTACATCTTACGGCACTGGGCTCGGATCCACTGCTGGGAAAATTAATCGAGAAGCGTTTTACTCGCGTTTACGTCGACGTGTTTGGTAATACGCAGCCTCCGATTCTAGATGACGTCAATTTTGTAACAATAATAATTTTAATTTCAGTGCGACTTACAGCAATTTATAGCAATGTTGCACCGCGTGGATGTGGATGAGCTCCACGCGGAGGGGCAGCGTATGGTATACTTGTGTTGCCCCTTTTTCTCAGTGTGCCGAATCCCTTACGAGACACTGAGCACTTAGGTGGTAATAAAGCGCAGATTGTGGTTGTAATTACGCTTTATTCTACGATCATGATGTGGGTGTGCGTGATTGGTGTGTGTGTGGTGTATCCTCTTCTCCCTTGCCGTTTTTCGTTTCGTTTTCCGTCTTCCGTTTACCGTCTTGCGTCTTCCAGTTCTAGTTCACGTCTGTCGTGTCTTGTCTGAGCTCCAAAACCGTCTTACGTCATCTGATGTGTTTTGTTTGATTTCTCACGATCGTCTGATGTCTCGTTTTATAATTTTTTGATCGCCAAGAAGGACGGCGAGACGCGTCTTCCACGTATTATTGCCGTCGCAACAAGCAATGTAAAGCAATATTGAAGCTTTATTAAAAACTTTATAGCATTATACAGTAGATATTATGTAGCACTGTATAGTAATTTTCATTGTATACTATTGTAACTTTATAGTACAGTATAATGCACGGCAAATATGCAGTTTAGTGGCTTTGCCCTAAACGCGTTTTTTTTTCCGGTTTTTTCACAAAAGGCTTTATTTGTGCCTCAATAAGAAATATAGATCGGGGAGCTTGAAAAAGTTACTAGTTTCTTGACAAAAAACATGAAATTGTTAAAAACTGCCGAATGCGAGAGTCGATCACTGTGATATTTGATCATGTTGTAGAGGACGAGATTCTGAACACCTTTTATCTGAACAATAATTGCCGCTTGGAATTAATTTCCGAGATATTTGCCAAAATTGTTCGCACTATCATATTGTTATTTACCTGATGCAGTACTCTTTAATTCGTAAACGAAATTGCAGTTCTATAATTTCTAGAGAAAGCATTTTATATGGAACTTTCTGAAAAATTATCAAATTTACATTTGTTGAGCACTTTTACGTAAAAACTAATATTAAATTTTCTTGCACTTTTAGATTATTTATTCACCTCCTATATTTCAATACATTTGTACATATAATATCTTTTATTTTGTTATTACATTTGTAATACTTTTCCATTTTGGAAGCTCTACATTTCGGACAAATTTATTCAAAACATTTTATTTTTCACACCGGATAAGCAATTGAAGCGATGCAAAATGATTCAAACATTGGACTAGGACACATATGGCACATAGTAGAGTCGTGGTCTGGTTTGCCGAAATTAGGAACAGGTGCAATATTTCAATTTCAATACTGAATGCATGCGTTTCACGCAACATGATCGCGCGCAAAACCCCATATGATCTTTTGTACATCACACGTGGAACGTTATCGATCTTTTTTTTTTAAATTTATCATTCTGTCAAAATCCGGAGGAATACTATATTAACGAAGCTTTTAAATTCTCGACTATTCTCGACAATAATATGTATATAGAATTTAATTTAATTTAATTATAATATTATATATATAATTATAATAAATAATATAACGTATACGTAAATATAATATATATTATTGCTTATTAATTTTAATCATCGATTATATTACATTGCTTTTTATTCATTTAAATTACCAATGATATTACATTTTTAATCTATTGTTTCTACTTTCATACATTAACATTTTTGTATCTTGTCAATGCAATTAGCAATTAAATTTAATTTCTAATTGCAAAAGTTGAGTTTACCACTTTTGATAAATTAGAGGCTTGACGAAGTTAATCCCAAGTAATTACTTCTAATTACTAAATTAATTCTCGTAATGACAAGTCTCGAAATAGTAGCAAATATGTTAATTTTGAAAAATTATTTTTCTTTAAAAATGATGCGATAAATGGAAGAGAATTGTAAGCTTTGTACACCAGTAATAACTTGGAATCTCACGAGTAAACAGATTTATGGCATTACCGATAATAGTATTATCGTATATACGACAAAGTATTTGCTTTCTTAAGGAAAGCTTAGATAATAAGGAAGATGTTATCGCGCTCAAAGATAGTGGCAACGAAAATAATACGAATTCCTGAGAAAAATTTCGAACATGAATTGAAATAACGGAGAAACTGTTTGGAAAAGAGCATTTCATAAAATAAGCCCTTTTCTGATTATCACAATTTTATGATTTATTTTTTATTAAGAATAGTATTGTAATATTCCATATTAAAGGATTATTTATACAAATATCGATTGTATAAGCTTCTTTAATAATATTTCTTTATTCATTTTTCTTCATTTATTTTTATAGATAATATCAAAATTTCAATTTTGAATATCTCGAAATAGAATTTTGTAGATAGCATCTTTTTTCTTCAAAAGTTTATTTCTTATTAAGAATAGTATTGTAATATTCCATATTAAAGGATTGTTTATACAAATATCGATTGTACAAACTTCTTTATTCATTTTTCTTTGTTTATTTTTATAGATAATATAAAAATTTCAATTTTGAATATCTCGAAATAGAATTTTGTTAGATAGCATCTTTTTTCTTCAAAAGTTTACTTTTTATTAAGAATAGTATTGTAATATTCCATATTAAAGGATTATTTATACGATATCAATTGTACAAGCTTCTTTATTAACTTTTCTTCATTTATTTTTATAGATAATACAAAAATTTCAATTTTCAATATCTCGAAATAAAATTTTGTTAGATAGCATCTTTTTTCTTCAAAAAGTTGCTAAATTGATCAATGCTGGCACGAAATAAAGAATCAGGTCTTTTTTAGATTTTTTACAACGTCGAAACTTGCTTAAATTTCGATTCCACGAACACGAATATTTGAATTTACTTCTCCACCGGCATTTTTGACCTAATTTCGAGCTACGTGCGTTGCAATCAAATATTCTAGTTAAACAAACGTGCCAATCGCGGCTCTTGTAGCGTGGAATGAAAATAAGTAATTCTTTGAGTTTATCAAGAATTTATCAGTGATGTTAAAAATTCAAATTGAAGATACCATTCAAAACTTTAGACATTGAACTTTAATGTTCGAAACTCTGCGAGAAACTTTAATGTAAATTTTATTTAAATAAAGATATTTTATTTGTGTATGTTTACTGATAGGGTTAAGAAACAAAATAGTTGTTTAATAATTAATCTGTATTCTTTATTCTCTGAAATATTTCAAAAATAAAAATGGTATAAAATAATAATGCTTCACGTATTGATATATTATTAATTACATATGTATTATATATTATATTTCGAAAGATATATTCTTACTTTTGCTATGCATTAAATTTACACGAGTTATGCCTATGTAATGTCAAAATTTATGAAATTTATAAAATATTTATGAAGTCTTTTTACATATTAAAGAAAAGGAAATTCTCTATTTTGATAATAAACAATCTAGATGGTATTATATTGATGAATATGGAATATCGTTTCTCTTATTGTAAGACCAAAATTTGATTAATACATGCCATCCCTTAAATTTTGCTCTATTGCCAATTCTAGAAAGACGAGAAACTGTATTGCAATACATATTTATTGAATACTGATTACATTTACAATACAAATATTAAATTAATACAAATGATGCAAATAAAATACAAATAATAAATTAATAATCAATAAATAATAATAAATAAATAAATAACCATGAATAAATTGTAGTACGCGACAAAATGACAGCACAGCTATAATTTTCAGTGTTTGTTGGAACTAGTGTGTTTCAATTTTCCATACACACATTCCCATATAAAGCATCTCTTGCTTAATAATAGAAACGATTAACAGTCATGTATGTTTCTTTTTCATTATAAATTTAATTTGTTTACGTAAATGAAAAATGAGTATGAAAAAGTAATGAAACAAGTGAAAAATAATAATTGTTCTTATTGTTTTAGAATAAAGACTCTTTAATGTAACAGAAATTATCTATTTTTACTATATTTACAGAAATATCTCAAAGATATTAATTCCTTTCCAATATTTTCGTAAATAATATCGAGTGGTACTCATTTCCCTTTGAAAATTAAATTTTGATTCCTTATAATTTCTTTCCTTTTCCAAGATTTACTGTAAAGTTAATCGAAAAACATTAAAAATCACAGAGTCTACCATCATTTTATCGTACATTATATAAAAATGTCGTAAGAGATGTCGATCAACAAGATATTAACAGTTGGAAGTTATCACATATCGTGATAGTTCAATTATTATTAGAAGTTATTTACTCCCAAAGGAATGTCGATAAAAATATGTGCCAGACATACTCAAACGATATTTTAAATTACATACATTCTTCGCAATTTCCTATTAATACTTTTTTATTCCTTTATTATTAAAATTTGATATAACCACTTGATTGGATTAATATTTTATTGTATAACAAAAGTTTTAACCAACCAATTTTAACATTTTGGGCTCGACGATTTTTTGGCTAAAGGGTACGAATTGAAAAATTTTCTGCCATAAGTCTGATGATATTTTTTGAGCAATAAATTAGAAATCGTAGAATAATTAACATTATAGAATTATTAATTATTAATTTCGATACCTCGCACACTGTTACATTATTTTAAATTTGTGAGTATTGGTTTTATGAGAGTTTTATGTCAGTGTTGGTTTTATATGTGTGAATGGTATTGAGGTAGAATAAATGAAAGTTATTTGGTATGATATAAATATAATATGTGTGAGTCTAATCTAATGTGAATGTTGATAAAAAATGTTTAGGAGAATGTGCCAGAATGAAACAGCTACGTGAGAATCGTCATAGAGTAAACATGAGTTAATAAGAAGAAGAAGAGGAAAGAATTTTCAAGATAGAGTCAATTTTTGTGTTTAAAAATAGTTTATTTAGAATTGTTGTCAATATTTAAATATTATTATCTAGATATATTAATTTGTCAATTGTTAAAAAACGTGGAAGATATTGGTATTCATTTCTATCCACAAAATTTGACATATTAATTAATATCGAGCTTCGAAATTTTATCAAATGGCGACTGAAAGGCGCCTCTCGAAGACAAAGGGTTAAATGTTGAAATAACTACCCCAAATAGTACCATAATTTTTCACTATACCGCAAAATATCGGAATCATTCCTAAATTTTTACTGAATGAAAGAATGTTTTAATCTTCATCTGATGCTTTATTATAATATTTTCTCTGCAAATATTTATTTAGAAAATGATTATTTATTTATAAAATTAGATATAAGTATATGTTTATTATAAAAATTGTACTTCTTTTTATCTCGGTATATACAATAGTTACTCTATTTACTTAACTATATATTTTTCTTCTTAACTATTGTCAATGAGTGTGTGTATATTAAAAACGAGTATTAAAGTACAAAAACATAAATATTTATTTACAAACCTGAAATTTAATTTGTTATGTATGATTTATTTATATTGTTTATAATATTTCATCGAGTTGTATAAGCCACGATAATACTAAAATATCAATTAGCATGTCAAATTAGAAATGCTTTCGACCGTTTGACATTAATACGTCAGCAATGAACTGTCAATTACGATTGTTAATTTGCGGTTGCCACTGAAATTGGTACTTATTGTGTTGATAGAAAAGTGATCGAGCGTAATATACTAAATGGCAAATTTCTGGTTACGTTATGACGTAATCAATAACTATAATTCGCCTAATACAAACTAACGATATTTATTCGAGATTATTATAATAGGATATAATTATGCATAAATCAGGGCGTGTTTATCTGCTATTGATTTTATATTTTCGTTTCTTCTATCTCCTTAGATAAAATAATCGATACGTGATTCTTATCGATAGTCGAATTAATGTTTACAACTGCCATTCACTTGTAACGAAAGTGTTTTTCAGTGACAAATGATTAATCGATCACTCAAAAATTATAGTCACCTATAATAATTAATTGCGATTAGGTTTGTCAATATTTAAATATTATTATCTAGATATATTAATTTGTCAATTGTTAAAAAACGTGGAAGATATTGGTATTCATTTCTATCCACAAAATTTGACATATTAATTAATATCGAGCTTCGAAATTTTATCAAATGGCGACTGAAAGGCGCCTCTCGAAGACAAAGGGTTAAATGTTGAAATAACTACCCCAAATAGTACCATAATTTTTCACTATACCGCAAAATATCGGAATCATTCCTAAATTTTTACTGAATGAAAGAATGTTTTAATCTTCATCTGATGCTTTATTATAATATTTTCTCTGCAAATATTTATTTAGAAAATGATTATTTATTTATAAAATTAGATATAAGTATATGTTTATTATAAAAATTGTACTTCTTTTTATCTCGGTATATACAATAGTTACTCTATTTACTTAACTGTATATTTTTCTTCTTAACTATTGTCAATGAGTGTGTGTATATTAAAACGAGTATTAAAGTACAAAAACATAAATATTTATTTATAAACCTGAAATTTAATTTGTTATGTATGATTTATTTATATTGTTTATAATATTTCATCGAGTTGTATAAGCCACGATAATACTAAAATATCAATTAGCATGTCAAATTAGAAATGCTTTCGACCGTTTGACATTAATACGTCAGCAATGAACTGTCAATTACGATTGTTAATTTGCGGTTGCCACTGAAATTGGTACTTATTGTGTTGATAGAAAAGTGATCGAGCGTAATATACTAAATGGCAAATTTCTGGTTACGTTATGACGTAATCAATAACTATAATTCGCCTAATACAAACTAACGATATTTATTCGAGATTATTATAATAGGATATAATTATGCATAAATCAGGGCGTGTTTATCTGCTATTGATTTTATATTTTCGTTTCTTCTATCTCCTTAGATAAAATAATCGATACGTGATTCTTATCGATAGTCGAATTAATGTTTACAACTGCCATTCACTTGTAACGAAAGTGTTTTTCAGTGACAAATGATTAATCGATCACTCAAAAATTATAGTCACCTATAATAATTAATTGCGATTAGGATCTACTTTCGATAAAAGAGAATGCGAAGAAATTCTATATATCCTTATTAAATTAATTAATTACATGTAAATACAAATTAATCGACTTCACACTTCATTAAACATTAATGACTTAATTACGATAAGAAATAAGAGAGAATATCTTAAAGATTATCCTTTATCAGATCGTTATTAAATGTATATACACTAAAGTATCGAATATGCGAATTTTGATTATACAAATGACGGATTATTCGAATATAAGGTACATATATGTAGGATACCAAAAGAAATCGCGAATCGGCTATTGCCAACAAAAACAAATTGTAAACCGATCGATATCTTCTAGAAGCAAATCGAAAAGTTATTCTATATACCAAAATTAAGTTGCGTGGCTCCTTTACGGGGAGGTGAAGCGTAGGTCAAGGAAATTATAAAAGCGTGGTCACAACCATATATATATATATACACGGAATTTTCCTGCCATATTACCATTTTTTATTTTTTTCCTTCATTACAGAGAACACATTTTTTAACGAAGTAGTCTTTTATATCCTTCACAAATCACTGACATACTAAATTTTTGTACTTATAATATCCGTAAATTTAATTTAACCCTTTGCACTCGACGATTTTTTGGCTAAAGAGGAGTAAAAATTAAAAGATTCTCTATTAAACACTGATGATACCCTTTTGATCAGTAAATAAAGAATTCTATAATAATAGAATTGTAGAATTATGTGATTTCGATACCGTGCACACTGTTACATTATATTAAATTTGTTATATTAATTAATATCGATCTTCCAAATTTTATGAAATGGTGACTGAAGCTCACCTCTCGAGTGCAAAGGGTTAATAAATAAAATTTGACGACGAAGCCATATATTTCACTATTTCGTACGGTGCAAACGGTTCAAATACGATTTATCGAAAAAGGATCCATAACACTAGACTTACGGATGTTGATCATATACCTATTTTTACTGAAATGAGCCAATTTGACTCGTATAAGAAAATTGAAGCTTTTTGCAAAGAAAATAGTTCCAAATCAATTTAAATAAAAGATTTATTATTAAAAAATTCATTGAAAACAGTTTTTACATATAAAATCTGTTTGAAATACATTTTCCGCAAACATTTCTATTACATTTAGCACAAAGTCTCTTACATCTATTTCTATTACATAATTCTTGAACTTGACAATTCTTCCGTGCGTCAGTAGTATGAATTTTTGTCAATGGAATGAAAATATTCTCCACATCTTCTGTATATTTACTTCTCAGCTCTTCAGCTAATTGGAAAATAAAATCTTTTCTTGAAATATTTACTCGAGTGGTCTCTTTATATAGAATCCAAGCATTTATAGCTGCTAAATCTAAAATGTTATAGAAAACTTGTAGAGACCATCTGCGAGAGCCTGCTTTAACGCTATATTTTCTTCCCATTTGGTCAAGTATATCCACTTGAGGCTATTATAAAATGTTACTGTTTCCAGAATAAGATTTTTATTTTTTTCAATTATTATATTTTTATGTTTTGTACTTGGTACTAAAACTTTTTTATTAGGCTTGCTTTTATAAATGGTTGCAAAAGTTGCCCAGGCCTGATGTAAGCTATAAATTTCATGTGTTACACGATTAACTGTTAAATCATTTTATGAGTCAAATTGGCTCACAACCGTAAAAATAGGTATACCACATTCGATAATGCGAAATGAAAGGGTCTGCAGGGGAAAGGAATCAACATTTACGTATATTTCATGACGTAACTAAAAACCAATATGTGTTTTTAAAAAATAATATTTAACTTTTACACATATGCAGTAATCAAATTTTTAATGAATCAAACTGGCTCAGTCCGTAAATCTAGTGATAAACAAAGAAATCCCATCTTAAGAGAGTCTCTTCTCAACAGATAATTTAACCGAATTTCTCTCTCCATTAACTCGAACAATCTGTCGAATAATCGAATGTTCAATTCCACGGTGCACACTTGAAGGTAAAATTTGGTCTTACTTCACATAGAAACGGATCGCTTATCCTTTCCAATCCTGCCAAATTTCTCCCCAAATACCACACGCGGAATATACGAAGCGTCTAGAGAGGCCGTGAAACGCGTAAGGCTTATAAAAATTCATGGGTCGGATAATTCAGGGATCGAAAGGCAATTTTACAGGGCGATATCCGAGGCAAAAGGTCGCGGTGTGTGCGGCACGCGTTTCGAATCGACCGGGCGAATCGGGCGAAATTCTCATTAACGCACCGTGCAAGCCGCACACCATAGTCGTCCGTACATTGCTCCATAAGACGGAGTACAAGCGGTCGAGACGGCCGCACGATATTGCCGCGCCGCGGAGGACATGGAATTCCTTGTACCGGAGATGTTCCATCGCATTAATTAGGAGGGAACACGGGACGAATGCGCGCGACATTTGCACTTTTCCGCCGCGGCGCCGCGCCACTGTCGCCGGTGATCATAACGCGGCGTTGCCAACGCTCCCGCTCCGCGCACACGCCCCGACGTAACCGATGTGGCGGAACACGCTTTATTACAACCGCGCAACCTCGCAAGTCCGATTACGCGAACCTAATCACGCAATTAGAGCAAACCTCGAGTTACGTCCGAATATCGGAATCAGACGAATCTTTCCGATTGCGAAATCGATGAAACAAAGATACCGAAGGAAAGAAAACGTGCCTGCGACGTGTCTGATTTCTTCAACCTATTCGCTGCCAACTACGTGATATCTCGTAGTTTGCGTTACAAGTTATACTCAGTTCAACGAGAATTGGCAAGAAATATAAACGGCTCCACGTGAACGACGAGTGATTAACCCCTTGCATTACTTTTACGAGTTTGATTCGGGAGGAAAATTTTAGGCAAAACTTGAATATCACGAGTCAGGCTCGTTGTTTCATTTCATGTCAAACGTGGATATCACGAGTCTGACTTGTGATCGACATTTCGTGCCAAACTTGAATATCACGAGTCTGACTCGTTACCGACTATTCAGGCCAAACATGAATAATTCGAGTCAGACTCGTGGTATTAATCTTGGGCCAAGTATGAATATCTCGAATGGATTTGCGGCTATCTCGCACTTACAATTAGTCGTAAGATATCGTGTTTCAAATTACTCGGGCTCCGCCCTTCGACGCCTTTCCCGACTATTTGGGCGCACGGGTTTGGCACGGCTTTTCCCGAGTTTCAGCGTAGTGCAAGGGGTTAAACCAGGACATCAGACCTGGGTCCGAATTGATCTAGGCGTAAGATGGAATATTTCGAGAAATATTTTAGCTGACCTTATACGCAAGAGACCTGTCGGGAATTTCGGGAAGTAACCGTATTTAGTTGTACAGCAATTGGACGTATAAAGTTTAACGTAAGTGAAATGTATACACTTTATGCGAATATATAAAGGAAAGCGAGAGTCTTTATCACACCACTGTGGGTCACAATACGTAAGCGATCTGCACTGTTCCGGGTTTGAGAGAGAGCACCGAGAGACAGCAGGCCCTTTTAAACCCCAGAAACCGACCCCTTGATGCTTGCATAATATCTTGAGGTCCAAAAGTTGGTATTGGCCTACAACCTCTAACAGGCCTGTCACCATCGTTGCATAGGCGTAGCTAATTTACAACGAAACCCTGTTTAGAACTTTTAAAAATCGACCCCTGATCATCCACGTTCGGCAGCAACCTATCTGCGCCTGTAGCATCCATCATGTGACCGTTTTGTTTATATTTCCTGCCAATTCTAGTTGAACGGATTATAGGTTGATTGCAATTGGACGCGAAATAAGTTTTTAGTTAATTTACTTTTTCGAATTACTGTAAATGCCATTTAGCTATACTTGCAATTAAGCATTACTAGATTTTGCGAAATTTCGTATTTTCTTTAAAACTAAATCTTGACACTCAGAGCAAAACGTTCTAAATTTGAAGCGAATGGGTTAATTCCTTTTAACGCTTAGCCTCTTCAGCGTTATATTTCATTACTGAAAATTCGTTCCAAGATGGCACCAATTTTGAGAGACATTACAAACAAGTAATTGGCAGAGTAGTGTGTGGAAAATTAAAGTTGCTTCGGGACAGAACGTGATATTGTAAGAATGTATATAGGAATAATATCTGGAGCGCGTGCGGAAGGATGAGCGACCGTGCGCAAGGATCGTGTGAACGGTATGCTTATGGATGTATCGGTTACGAGTGAAGAGAGTTAGGTATACGTCTAAATGTTTGGGGTACGTGACCCACTGAGTGTTTGGGCTACGAAGAATGCGTGGGAAAGCGTGATTGGGAAAGAGAGCATGGGCATAGATGAGGACAGAATGAATGGTTTAAATAGGGGTACAAAGGCGCGGGCTAGACAGTTCCTTTAGGACAGTTCTTTTAACACGTTGAGTCCCTAGGGACTGACATTGAGTTTGGATAGTAAACTGTTAGAAGCTGTCGCTTATCCAGTTATCCAACCTCCGCGAGGGCAATGGGAATAAAACACCCACACACCCCCCTATGGAGGGGTTGGGATACGCCCAACCAGCGCGAACCGAAAGTGCCAAGAACACAATCGGTCCTGCCAATTTGTCTAACTGGGATGCTAGCCCTAGTCGACTCCCTTGGTGTTGGGACGGGACCTTTCTAAATCCCTACTGCCCCAGGAAGACAGCACCCGAGCTGTACGATGCGCAACTCTCACGCCGGACTTCGGTTTGCCTGCGATGTAGGCTCTAACCACTGCCACCACGAGGCCAACCCAGCGACCGACGGGCGGACTGCCTCTCGACAGCCGGCCCAGGGCTAAATCGGTCTCCCGTGGTACCGGTGATCACGGGCGTACCGGTCGTCCCGTTCGTGGCGAACCACTTCCGTTCTGAGGCTGCTAGCCCACCTCGACGTAGGTGCACGTCAGCTAGGCACCGTGGGGTCGCCAGTCCCATACTACGGCCGACCAAGGTCGACCGTAGCCCCTGCGGGGCCTAGATAGGGACAGAGGGAATCTCGTTAATCCATTCATGCGCGTCACTAATTAGATGACGAGGCATTTGGCTA
>NW_016908635.1:478709-485644 GCF_001483705.2 Eufriesea mexicana | reverse complement strand
CCACCCCATTATCTTCTGTTTATAATTTGTATATTTGTGCATTGGCTGTACCATTCTCACAGTCCAAACGACAAAGTGAAACAAAGTAATCTTCTGCTCATACTCTTCGGTATACTTGAGCGCTCGACATCAAGTGCTCACTAGCTGCCGCCTGAACGGAAAGTATAGCAAAATCGGCACCGCACTCAACGTGTTAAGAGAGACGTTAGACAGAATCGTTACAGAGAGTTTAAAGAGTTCCTTTCAGAGAGTTTTGCGTTTAGAGAATTTCGTTCCGTTCTGACTATTAGAATATTAGATTATTAGAGCCCCCCTACAATTTTAGCAGTGGGATTATTAGTTTACAATATGTAGATGTGTATAAAAAGCGAGGGGCAAGACTGTATCTACAGAGTAAATCACCAAATATTTCCATCTAAATTTACGTCATTATTATCATGCGTAACGAAAAATGTCTGAAATGCGTGGGAATGAAAATTTTCAGCATGGGTGGCGTTTGCATGTGGATTGAGTGGAACGAATATTTATGCTGGGGTGAGAAATGTGAAAATTTGTGGTACTCTCTTTCTCAGCATGGCTAGGGTGGCCAACGTGGGGGTTCTAGTGAGGACAAATCTCACATAACCTCTGGGGATCGGGGTATCTTTTGCAATATTTTCCCCACGAAACAAAAAAAAAAAAAAAAAAAAAAAGAAAAGAAAAAGAAAGAGATTGTGTCGTGCATATGAAGTGATCTATCGAGGAAGGGAGAATGAGTTTGAAAAAGGAGAAAATGGGTGGGGTTGAAGAAGGTTAGAATAGACCAGCGAGTGTTAGAGTGCAAACATGTTGTATCTTAAAATTTATACTGAATATTATAGTCTTATTATTTACTACATTCTGTATCTTCTTTCGTCTCTCTATCCTTCTTCTACGAACACGTGGGATTTAAATAAAAATAATGCATAAAAATGAAATTAATTGGTTTCAAGAGTGGTGCATCCTGATGATATACTAATTTTTGCGTAGGTGTACGTATAGTGATTGTTATTTTAAAGTTATATCTGTTCGAAAATTGACGTAGTATAGATTCAGTTTTGCTCAGTACTGTAAACTGAAAGTGAATTAATACGGTGATTAAATTTCAGACTTCAACATATATAACGTAAACATAGAGATATACTGTATGAAGAATAAGTATAATAATGAAGTATAAGAAATATAATATTCTGTACACACATATACGTCATACTCACTGTGAATTGACTGTGGTCAATGTGCAATTGTGCACTATGGTGACACAAACCGTACAAATTTTTTTATATAAAAAATGTTTATTTTTTCTTCTCTTTTTTGCCTTTACTTAAAATAAGGAAATTATGAACAATATTTTTCTAAGTTAACGTTCACAACAAAATATTCCTTTAGGACATCACCAAAGAGACAGAAACACTTTTTTAAAGTGGATTTAAACTTTAGTTTCAGTTAAAAATTGTATTATAGTTTCATTTAATCATAAAAATAAATACTTTTTTATTAACGTCAAAATCAAATACTCTTTTAATGCATCAGGGTCGTGGAATAGTAAGAGAATTTACAGGAAAAACAAACATTTTACGATGTTATTGTAAAAATTATTATATAAAAACATTGTAAATATTGGGTACAATTAATATTGGAAAATGTTGGATATTGAATATTGTAAAATATCGAATAAAAATATAAAAATATTTAAAATATGAAAATACTTTCGCTCGCAAGTTTGAGTGGGAATGGTTAACATGGATTTCGAATATATATGTACTGATAAAATAAAGGAGCGATGTCTGTAAGAAGGGGACGATTGGAACAAGTATGCATGGGATGTCGATATCTAATGGATTCAGGTTATCGTGATAAATGAGTATGCGTGTAATGATCGAGGTGTGTGTGAATGGTGTATGTTCATGTAATGTATGAAAGTAGAAAGAACAAACCAGATAGACTGGGCTTAGGTCAGTTGTAATTGAGTCGTAATAGTGAAAATAAGTGTGAACATATGATTGCGAGAAATTAATTACATTTATACTTAATATTTGTGTTTGATCATTTTTCGTAATTAAATAAAGAATTGTTCTTATTGTTATTAATATTTCATCCACCACTAACAGTTTGTTCCACGAATGTTCATCGCCACGCATTCCGTAATGGTTATCGTAACAATCACGTTTTCTCGTTTTTCTCAAATTCGAGAAGTTACAAATTTACCTGGAATTAATTTTAAAGCCACGTATCCACCTTTCGTGCAAACAGTTCGCGACTATGTTGTAGTTGGTAGAAACACGCGACGTGCACGTATAGAAACATCCCCAACCACTTCTGACGTTTAACAGATGTCCATCACGAGTGCGTGCTGGAGTTGTGTAGTTTTATGATGGGATCTATTTCCTACGCCATCTGCCAATTACTTATATAAGTACCTTCAACTACGGTGTTATAAAATTGTAGGATATGACATGTATTTACAAACTTATTATTAATAGAAGCGAAAAATCTATTGGAAGCACGGGGAAAGGGTTTTGTTATTTATGACAAATTTATCAGGGAATCTCTCATTTTCCGATTTCGATAACTTTTGAATATGTTGTAGAAATGGGGATTTGGAATTATTCTATTCTTTGCGCGTAAAAAATTGTTCGATTTATTTTTCGAAATATCGGTTTGCGAGATATTTCGAAATACATGCACGCTCGTAGCAGTGTGCGCATTGAAATTATTTATTTTTGATAAATTAACTCGATATACCTTAATAGAATTTATTATCATTGCAATCCCAGTTCTGACCCACTGATTTTATATTCAAAAGCCTTTTCCACTTTTGATGCTCACCGTAAGTACTACCCTGCTTTTTCCCTTTAATTTTCAGGACGTTGGCTTAGGAGTAAATCAATCAATCATCAGCTTTCAACTGCTTTCCCTCAAAATTCCCAGAACCGATCTTCCTTTTATCGTGACTTTTGAAAGGACATGAAGTAGAATTTCGAATTAAAAATCGTCAATTCCGTATTACCCATTGCTCATAATTAATAGTCTTTAATTGCTTATATATTATTTATTGTTCGCTGATTATTACTCGTTGTCACAATTCAAGACCGTCAGTCAACATCATTGATATACAAAAATCATGTTTATTAATAATTTTTAATAATTCTTTCGTAACAACTGTCTAAGACAGTATTTTTCAAATTTTTTGGATATTACTCAACCTCTCAAAAATTTGGATAATCTTCTATTAGCGTAATAGGTAACTGATTGTATGTTTAAAAGATGTATAAACACAAAGAAATATATATAAAACTGTATTTAATTTGAATATAGATTTTATCCAATATTTTGTACGTTAATAAATTTCTTCAAGAGTCTTTTATTATGTCAAATTTTTGTACTAGGTACAGTATACAAGTAGGGAAACTGTCGAATTAAATACTAAAAAAAAAACGTTACAATATCTTTTAAATTAGTCAACTTTCAATTTAAATGCTAACTTCTTTAATATGGAGTAAAATAATTTAGAAGAAACTACAAATTGAACAATTCTGTTTAAGAAAATAGAAATGAGTTCTACAGCTTCAAGGTATAATGATGAACAAATGAAGGTATAAAGTTGGCATTTATGCATATGAGTATCTGTAAAATTTCTACTAATTATAGTTTAGTAATATTAATAATAAGTATATTACAATAATAATAAAGAGAAGAAGTATAATAATGTAGGATGGCGAAAACTGGTCTTGAGACACCGAAAATTGACGAAAGAATAAGAACACAATAACACGAACTCAAAACTCGTAAACTAATTTAACTTAAGAAAAGAACACCAAGATAACGAAACGAAAACACACAAAGACGCACTCTAATTTAACCTTTTGCACTGAACGATTTTTTGGCCGAAGAAGAGTAGAAATTCAAAGATTCCCTACTAAATAACTGACAATACTTTTTAGAGCAGTAAATAAAGAATTGTATAATAATAGAATCGTAGAATTATTTGATTTTGATACTTCGCACACTGTTACGTTACATTAAATTTGATATATTAATTAATATCGATCTTCCAAATTTTATGAGATGGTGAATGAAGCTCACCTCTCGAGTGCAAAGGGTTAACTTTCTTTCCAACACCTAGCGACTCACGCTCCTGCTGGTCACAGTTGATTTCTAAGGACTCTGTTTTGGTCGTCAAGGACCATGCTTTTATGCTTTTCTTAACCTACGCTTCACCTCCCCATAGAGGCCACGTAACTTAATTTTGTTACCCAAAATGACTTTTCCATCTGCTTCTAGAAAGTATTGATCGGTTTATAATTTGTTTTCCTTTGCAATAGCCGATTCGCGATTTCTTTGGAAATGGTATCCTACACTAATAGTAGGAATTATATTTATATAAAATTCACTGCTGTCATAAAATATAATTCCTTCTTGTAAAATTATGGTGTTCCTTCGTACCACCCAACATTTAAACTTTCTTTGTCCTCTGCTGTAGATACATATAAGTACCACGTCATGCACCATGCAACACCATTTGACATTAGAGCTGTCAAATCGATCAAAGTGACTCGTTTTGGACATTTCTTTCTACACTTACTGAAAATGTACAATTGTTTTTAACAAACTCAATATTGATCTTTATTCAAACAGAATTGTTGCTTCCCGAGCACTGCAACTCGCTGGTGGAGTTTCACGGGGTTGTAAGGCCCGTTACGCTGCTGCGGCAATGCTGCTTGGGATGCGGCCTACTCTAATTTGATAGAGGTAGACTTGGTTAGTGTTGAACTGCAAGGAGTTCTATAGTAGTAGACAGTCTCCTGAGCTGAGTGTTGGTGGGTCTCGATTGCTGATGTTGTGGTCGTGATGGAGTTTAGAGAAAATCTTGATGTGGTCGTGATGGAGGTTTTACGGAGAATCTTCTTGCGAATGCCTTGTCGGTAGTTTTATAAGGATCGACTGTCTTCTCATTGGTTGGTATGATATTGGGGGTGTATGCTAACTTCAGCGTCTTTCGGTGGTGGTGGTTGTTTAAACATTTGGGTTCTTATGCCTGTCGTCTAGAGAATAATATATGGGTCCTTGTCACGGTTTATCCTAGCGGTGGTTTAGGTGACGCTGAGCATGTGCAAGTGAAGGGACCCTTGCAATAGAGGCATAAAACAGGCCTCCACTTGACTTGGGACATTGCGGTCCTAGGGCCGCAACAATAATCGTAATTTTATATACATCCCTATTTTCAATGTACCACTTTGATTAACGTCAACAATTTACATTGTATTTCGATAAAAATTCTAAGTCGAGAGTTCTACTGTTAATTTTTTAAATTTACGTCAACTTCTACTTTACTTTTACTTCTATTTTAATCCTTTGCACTCGGCGATCTTTGCGTTACAGGAAAATAGTAATTCGAAGACATTCTACCATAAAGTCGATGATATTTCTAAAACGGTAAATAAGAAATCGTATGCAAATTAAGACGTAGATTTATTTTACTTCGATATTCCACGCATCGTTGGGTAATTGTAAATTTGATATATTAATTATCATCCATCTTTAGAATTCGATTAAATGGTGACTGAGAGACGCCTCTCGAGTCCAAAGGGTTAACTCATTCGAGACGGCGACTTTTTTCGAACACGGTCCCCAGGAGCGAAATTTTCTTTTCTTTATATTCTTCATTTTAAATAAAAAAAAAAACTTGTTTACTATGGAAGTCACCCAATTCGTAAGTAAATTTGCATAAATAAGATGATTGCACACCGTGCGTGCAGCTCGCTCCTCAGAAAATTTTTATTGCGAGGAGCGGATTGAACACCATGTGTGTAATGTAAGGTAAAATAAAAATACATCATTAAAATTGATGATCATTTACTTCAAAAACAGTTAGATAATATAAAATCGTTATTTTGCTTTCAACAATGAAGAACAGAATATTGTAGAGATTATAGTGGTGGTAAATAACAGAACTCTATTTATTAATTAACAATAATGGATTGACAATGTGTGGTCACGATAAAACCTACAAATATAGATAGATCAACTATTACAACTACAAATACAACTTAAGATTACAGCTTGATTCTACAACACAAATACAACTAAACGACTAACAACTTATACTTCTTTCTTTCTATACTTATCTCCGTTCTAAAGACTTCTCAAAAACTCTACACAAGAACTGTCTTAACATAACAGTCCGCTAACTATTTTTGCCTTCTTTATATATTCCCCAAAAGCCTCCTGTTGCGACGGCAATAATAGATGGAAGGCGCGCCTAGCCGTTCCTCTTTAGAATCGACAATCATAAATCGAGACAAGGACTAGGGACGATAATACTTGAGACCGGACCCAACTGACGGGACGCACGTGCGACTGAGCCACGAAAATGCTAACCAGACGTACGTATAAATCAAAACAAAACAATACCAAAAAGAGAAACTTCCCTGTCATATTCCCTCTCCTAACCCAAGAGCCCGCCAAAACTCCTTGTCCAATGAAAAAACTCTAATTTTCCTCCTCCTACACTCATTTTCCTCCAATCATAGCAAACCAACACTAGACAAAACGAGACGACAGGCAGTAGCCAAAACTAGAGTATGAGACGACAGTGAGGCGTGAGAGAACAGACGACAGTGAGGAGTAAACCAAGCAAGACGACAGTGAGGAGTAACACGAACAAAACGGCAGTAAGACGTAAAACACGAAACATCAAGACGGTATCGAAACTCAGTCAAACACATAAAACGAGAAGACAAAACGGAAGACGAAGCAAGACGAAAACAGCAAAGGCTGAGACGATACACTACACACAATCATCGTACAACTCACAAAACGTGTAATAAAGTGTAAATACACCAGAAACTGCGCTTTATTACACCACCGAAGTGCTCAATGTCTCGTAAGTGACGCGACACATTGAGAAGAGGGTA
>NW_016908635.1:463912-478221 GCF_001483705.2 Eufriesea mexicana | reverse complement strand
CCCCCCCCCCTCCCCACGCAAAGCTCAGGGGAAGAAGAGACTCCTCCTTCCTAGTTACGATGGTCGAAGGGTTTCTGTAGGGAACACTTGGCCAGGTTTAGAGGGCCCGTTAGGGTCTGGTTGTCAGATGGATCATAGAAGGTCGTGTGGTGGATACTGAATACCTGACGATGTTACTTATCGAACTATTTATTAATAATATTAGTTTCTACAAAGATTCCCACTACATTTCTTGATCATTATTCGTCGCACATTGTCATACGGAAAAGGATCATTCACCACACAGCTCGGTCGGATATACTCTCCTCCCCGCGGTTCTTTGGTTTTTCAGTTTTGCCATCCATCCACATACACTCGTCACCACGCATCATCTCTCATGGGTTCCTGCATTGATATTTTCTAAAAATGTAAATTTCGAAAATCCAAATAAAATGTTTTGTTTTTTTCCTTAGTTCGCAATAAAACCAATGCCAAATTTTGTTTTTCTATATTTTACAGATACAGATAACCCTTCTATAACACGGTAGATCGATTCCCAGAAAATGCCGTGTTGTGTGAAACCGTGTTGTACGAGACCCAGAGCCAGTACAAAAATGGGGGCTACGTTCCGAAAATTTACCAAAAACAAATTTTTTTTAATTCTACAAAAACAACTTAATTTTTATTAAAAATATGAATGCATGTACAACACAAAACAAAAAAAGCAAAAATATTATTTTAATTTAATGCAACTTTAATTTAATAAATTTCTTCGTCGTCACTGCTCATGTAGATGTACAGTGTTGTACAAAGGTTTCTGCAATTTCCTTATCGTGTTAGAGCGAAACCGTGTTATAGTATGCCGTGTTGTAGGAGGGCCTCCGCAATTTATGAATCGTGTTATAGTGAAACCGTGTTATAGGATGCCGTGGTGTAGGTGGGCTACCTATACTATAAATTTAAAGAAATTCTTATCTCGACGACTACTTTACTCAGAATAACTGATAAATGCTCATTATTATTGCACACACGGTGTGCAACCGGTCTCGAATGGGTTAATTCGCAATTTTTTCTTTCTTCCATTATTTCAGACCCATATTCGAGCCCAGTTGCGTGCAACCCCCCGTAAACTAATCAGTCCAAACCCTTGCAAATTTTGCAAAATCACTCCGAATACCTATCGCGAAATGCATCTTCGAAAATAGGTTCTGTACATTCTCGTCATTAGCGTCGCATTGTGTCAAAAACAATTAACGCGTGCCATCAACTATCGAAGAAGCGATCGTTCCATGCACGGATAGAATCCAAACGGACCAGAGCGCCATCATTCGAGCGATAATCGCTCTCGAACCCAGCGACCAGTAATCCCGCAAAATCCGTGTGCTCCAGTCTATCAGAGCACATTAATTCGTACCATTCGAATTAAAGCCATGTATATCTGCAATTGTAGTCTTGTACTCGTATATCCTAGCGGAGATTTCGAAAAAACGATAACGGTCGAATGGCTAACAGCCCCGCCTAAATAGAAACGATATTTGTTCTGTCTAAAGTTGCGAAAAGATTTGCGCGATTACGGTAGATCGGTTGAGTCTACACGTGAATTGGATTCATGGTTGAGTAAATATTTTGCGTTAGAGAATCGGTATTAGTGGTTTATTTGGTTGTCTGATAGGACTCGTGCGTTAATACAGTGATGGATGGATGTATCGATTCGGTGGGCTCCACGATACGTGTATTTCAGTTACTGTCAGTGGATAATAATACAAAACGGATATATGTATATACATTTAAACGAATACGAAATATTTAACAATAATCAATTCTCTTTGTACTCCTTCTATCTTTCTCTTTCTTTTTACGTGCATCAATACTGTCTGTTGGAATGCTAGAGACACAAGTCGAGACATCTTACATATAACCTCGATGTTAAAATGTTTTTTGATTACATACTAATGTATATGGGATTGGAATAAGTACGGCCCTGAGAGAATGTCAAGAGTGTTTGGGCTTACAAAGAACGAACTTTCTCGCAAGTCCTCGAAGAACCTCCAATTCCTATATAATAATTAATTAAAATTACCTTCGTCACTGCCTTCGGACATTATCAATAATAAATATCTCAATTTAAGTATAAATGGAGTTAGATCACTTTCAAAATAAACGGCTCAATTATTGAACTAACTCGGAAAACTTGTGCGTCCAAAATTATCGTATTTACTCGGAATATAAGTAAACTCGAATGCTTTATTGATAGATAACTTGAAGTTGTACATGTAACCATGATCAACCGGATATAATTGACAAATAGACTTAGACCACTTTCAAAATAAACGGCTCATATCTGTAGGATACCAAAAGAAATCGCGAATCGGCTATTGCGAACAAAAACAAATTGTAAACCGATCGATATCTTCTAGAAGCAAATCGAAAAGTTATTCTATATACCAAAATTAAGTTGCGTGGCTCCTCTACGGGAAGGTGAAGCGTAGGTCAAGGAAATTATAAAAGCGTGGTCCTTGACAACCAAAACAGAGTCCTTAGAAATCAGTTGTGACCAGCACAAGCGTGAGTCGCTTGGTGCTGGAAAGTGAGTTTTAAAAGAGTGCGTATTTGTGTGTTTTCGTTATCTTGGTGTTCTTTCCCTAAGTTAAATCAGTTTACGAGTTTTGAGTTTGTGTTATTGTGTTCTTGTTCTTTCGCGAATTTTCGGTGTCTCAAGACCAGTTCTGCCATCCTACATATATATAGTGAGCCTTAAAATTGTTCGTTGAATAGAAAATGTGACGAAAAGATGAATTAAATAACGAAATAATGAAGAATTTTTGGACATTTTTTAATTCAGAAATACAATTTAATAAAATTTTATTAAATTTACAAGAATTTGAAAAATTGTGGTTTAAATTACAAAAGACTAACTTATTATTTTTTTTCAATTTATTATAAAAATATTTATTTCCTATTATTATTATAAAGTTATTTATTTAATTATTTATTTCCTACTGTTATAAATAATTTATTAATTACTTATTTCCTATTATTATAAAATTATTTGCATGTATATGAGAATAATTTGTACATACTAAATTTGTTTAATAATAAAATGAATTAAATCTCGACACTTTTTGGCATCCATCTCACTATTGCTTTTAAATATTCACTTCCTATTTATTGCTATTTCTTTCCTAACGTATTCTGCAATTCAGTTCTGCTTGTATTCGAGAATTTTAATATTCGCATTATTTCACTTTTATCTACATATTGTATAAATTGAAGTAAATCCCGAATTAGAGAATCCAGACCATAAGATAGCTGGATTTGGAAACTGTTACAATAGTCATGAATGAACATAGATAAAATAATACACGACATGAAACAACAAGTGATAATGATATCATTTCATCAGTACGTGACGCAAATAATGACACAAATGAAGTTATAACAGAATTGACAATAATCCATATACTATTTCAATAAAGAGCAAAGCTGAAAATGCATTGGGTGTCTCATTACAATGGATGAAACGTCAGAAAGATATAGATGCTGCACAAACGTCTACGTTAGAGAGAATTAATAGCTTGACAGTGTCTAAACACGTGTCATTTATATTTCACTGTTTATCCTTTATATTTATTCGTGTAAGAAACAATTGTAGGATATTTTTAAACTTCGCCAAGTATAGAGGTCCCATTAGCGTCTGGCGGCCAGACGAGTCTCGGGAAGTTGGGGCCAGGCCACGGCTTTCCCCATCGTAAACTGGGGGTGACGCGTTCGTGGGCACCTCTCGGGAAGGGTCCCCGCTTGGGTGACCCTTCGAAGAGTCTAACCTGAAGGAGGAATCCTTTCCACCCCACAGCGTTACGCGGAGAGAGCTTTCTCCTCCTTCGGGGGAGGTCCTTGCCTTCCAAACGGGCATAAAAGGGCCCGCTCTGGAAGATAGAGTCAGAATTGAGATAGTCATGAGAGAATTGAGATACTCATTAGAGAGTTGAGATAGTCATTGCGGAGTTGAGATTGTCATTGAGGGAATTAGGATAGTCTTAGAGAGAGTCAAGATCGAGAATTGTGATTGCGAGAGTTGCGACTTATTGACAGTCGAATCGAAAGTACAGACTGCAGTGAATCTGAGTACTCCGAGGTACTCTCCAGCGAAGTAGAGACTGTGTGACTACAAATCTTAACATATATAACTTCCCGACTTTCCAATAGGATCCCGGTCTAAGGCAGGGTCTGCTAGCGTAGCCTTACTGATCAGTCAAACGCATCTCTTGCTTTTCCTTTCGTCCCTTCTAGCACCACCACCGTTAGGCATCCAACAAATATACGCAGTGCATACCACACTTCATTCCTTACACGCATACTCGATCCACTCATTCTTTCTTACAGACGTCACTCACTTTTCAATATATCAATATATCAATATATATGATAATATATATCAAAATCTATGTCATTGCCACAACCTCGAGATCCAGATTTCGTTCACTAACCACTCCTTCCACCCTCTTGCAGTAGCACCACAAGTCAAATCGCGTGAATATTCCTCTGTGAATTTTCGAATGCATTTTTCTCGAAAACTCCATATCCAACGCAAACAGCTGTCATTCCTTATTTTCGTTTCATTCTGAGTCACAAAATCTCCTCCGTAACTCCAATTGTACCTTAACGTTTGTATCTCATTCTCTCGTAACACTGAAGAGCCGACAAATGCGTAGCCTTTGTCGGTGCGGTGCATTGTCCTTCTCTATTGCTGCGTTTTTGTTTTCTGGACAATGGAAGAAGTCAGTCTTCGTCCAGGAATAGCGTCGAGAGCCACATATAAAGGCCGTGAAAAGATAATAAATAATTATACATGTAGGATCGACGTGGGTGGATGGGCTGAAGTAATGTTGTTTTACTGCTTCTTAAAATATAAAATAAACTTATACTTATTGGCTACGAAACTAGAGACCCGCTACAGGTACGCTCGACTTTTACTTCTTAGACACTACCTTGAGGACCGTGAGGGACTGGTGCTGCCCGCGCCCTGGCACCCTTATTTAAGCATTCACTCTGTCCTTTTCCATACCCAGGCTTTGGACGCGGTACTTCAATCACTCTGCACGCATCTCTAATCTTTCCCTCTAACATAAACATTCATTGACATCGATCCTCTTGTGCGCGGTCTATTTCGTTCTGGGTCCAGACACACTTGCCATTCTTCCAGGGCCGTACTTATTCCAATCCCACATATATACCAACTGCAAAGACAGTATTATATATATTTTATTTTTGGGGGGGTCCCTTCCCCCATCTGTTGCTGTTGTCTGTTGATGCGACAGGTATCTCTGAAAGGAAAGGATGAAGACTTTCGTTCCGGACCTGCTAGTGGAACTCGTAAGTAAGGCTACCTAGCAGGTTCTGTCTTAGACGCGGATACTATTGAAAAGATTGGAAATTCTATATGTAGGAAGCGGAAAGTTTTTACCGACAACTTAGAAGAAAATCCTCGAACCTCCTTCATCCTAGAATTCATCTAGTAGCGAAGGTGAGAATGATGCCCTTACAACTTTATAACAATTTGGACCACCCTGTATATGTATAAAACGTTATACGAACATGAATAGAAATTTATGTCATATTAGTGTAGAAATGGTAAAAAAGGAACGTTCGTTTATTAACGCTAAACGTACCAAGGTGGGTCAAATGGCCCCTCTTAAAATTTATTTTAAAATTATACATTCATTGTTATTTCTTTCGCTCAATAGACTTTTTGTAATTTCCGTTTTTCTCGAAGCTTATTTTTTTAAATCTTTATATAGTCTTCAGTAGTTCAAAGTATTGGGTTGGCCAAAAAATAAGTAATAATAGTATATAACTGAAATTTCTCAAATGTGATAGTGACGAGCTTATTTGAAACTAGAACGGTTTATTAAATGATATGTTAATGTATTTGAATTTATAATAAATAATTGCAATAATAAGAACATTATATTAGAAATACAGCACCATCTACTGCATCCCGTTCGCTAAATGACCAACGCGTTCAGTGATAAATATAAATAAATAAACTAAAAAATTTAATACAACTTGTAATTAATGATCTTCTTAATAATTCTACAATTCCTGCCGAGTTCAATGGTTGTATCACGCTCTATTAGTATACTAGTATACTATCGAGTAAAATATATACATTGCCATTTAAAAGGAAGAAAGTAATTTTGACATTTTATAGACAAAATTTATGTAGTAACTATATACATTATTTAACCCTTTGTACTCGAGGGGCGCTCTTCAGTCGCCATTTGATAAAATTTCGAAGATCGATATTCATTGATATGTAAAATTTCAGGTAATTTAACCCCTTGACTACTATGGACGCCTATGGGCACTTAGAAATTTTGCGTTTGTGGCACGGAGGGCGCCTGTGGGCGCTCTGCGTAGTTTAGCTTTCTGACACGGAGGGCGCCTGTTTTCACAAAAATGGCGCACATCGTCTCTCAATTCTTGTCGTATGGTATGGCCGCTACGTATCAAAATCTGCCGTAGTCAAGGGGTTAACAGTGTGCGAGGTTTCGAAATCAAATAATTCTACGTGTTAATTGTAGGATGGCAAGCAGTGAAGGACACTAACAAAGTATTAACCTTTTGCACTCGAGAGGTGCCCTTCAATCGCCATTTGACAAAATTTCGAAGATCGATATTAATTAATATGTCAAATTGAAGACAATATAACGGTGTGAGAGGTATCGAAATCAAATAATTTTACGTGTTAATTATTACAGATTTTTTATTTACAGCTCAAAAAAATATCGTCAACTTTATAGTAGAAAATCTTTGAACTTCTGCCCCTTTTTAGCCGAAAAATCGTCGAGTGCAAAGGGTTAAGAGTAGTAGCGAGACGAATGGGTGTACGGTCTTACTTCTAAGGGAGTACATGGAAACGTTTGGGCGACTTCTTAAAAAGCGAAGGATAGCGAATGGCGGCATCGGGCCCGACGCGAAAGAACAAACGATAGCGCGAAATCCTTTGTCGGGATGTCTGTGATTATGTGAAATGATTGAGAAGGAAAGCATGTGTATGAAAAGATATAGATTTGGCTTTAAGTAAGGATACAAGGGCGCGAGGTGGACAGAGTTGAGAATTGAGAAGAATTGAAAAGTCGGAAGTAGGCAGATTTGAGTTGAGACATGTGAGAAACTTAGTGTAATATTTAAGCTAAATAAAACCTGTTTTGTTACAAAAAAAGAGTTATTGTTTGTTGAACGCGCAGATCTCTGTCTGCATAAGATTAATTTAGCCAAAAATCCTACATAATTATCATAAGACTTCTTATTAGCTGCTCAGAAAAATATCGTCAGCTTCGTAGCAGAAAATCTTTGAACTTCTATTCTTCTTCAGCCAAAAAATCGTCGAGTGCAAAGGGTTAAATATTGGTTGAGAACGAATGAGTATAATTTAATTATAGTATCATTCTGTCATCGATTATCTTTGTTCGCAGAACTACTATTCTTCACCGATTCTGTGTAAACTGCGCCATCTGAGGAATATCACACGTTGGCTAATGAAGCAGTGCACTGTGGGATTTGCTAATGGGAATGATGATGTAAATGGATATAATTTAAATGTATATTTGTTGGTGCTTCTAATAACATTTCTTAATAAATTAATATGAATATCTAAAAATTTATTGCATTATAGAAATAAATTAACTGTTGAAACTTTTAGATAATATACAGGTGTATCAGCTTTAACGTGCACAATCTGGACTATATCTGGCCATTTATCTGGTCCAGTCACTTCTGAGAATTGGACTAAAGAACGAAGAAAATGCAAGATTGAGAGAGATACCGATATCCAATACCAGAATGACACGTACACAACAAAGACAAATTAATATCGACGACGCTTCGATATTAGCCAAGTTTAAAGAATTGATAGGTATAAGTTGTGGTAGTGGTGACATAGATTTTTAAGTATATATGTGTTGGGCTGAGTAGAACAAGTATGCATGGGATTCCAATATGTAATGAATTCAGGTTATTATGATAAATGAGTATGCGTGTGGTGATTGAGGTGTGTGTAAATTGTGTATGTCAATGTAATGTAAGAAGAAGAAAGAAAAAAATTGAGTGATTTCGGATACGTTAGTTGCAATTGAGTTATAATAGTGAGAAGTCCTGTGATAGAGTAATTGTGAGAAATTAATTATATTATACGTTATATTTGTGTTTTATAATCTTTCTAATTAAATAAAGAATTGTTCTTGTTATTAAATTTCATCCACCACTAACATAAGTAAATAATAATTGATAGAAATTGTGTCAGCAATACTGTAATAAGAGTAACAAAACACATAAAAGTTCCTATCCTAACATATAAATGATACTAAACTGATAAATTACACAAACAGATTTATTGTATCCTATAGGAGATATAATACAGTGTATAATAGTATATAATATAGTATATAGGAGATACTGACAATTACTTATCATTAATCAAATATTTATTATAAACATTTACAAAACTTTTTGCACAAGATTGTTTCGTATAGAGTAATTTGCACATGAAATTTTAAATAGAATTGTAAATAAAAATATTCAATGTTAATAATCGTAAATTATTTAAAATATTCAAAGTTCATTAACAAGTGATTTAAAATTAATTTTAATGGTTAAAAATTATATCACATTAATTAAAACAATTGTTTAAAATATATAATATAAATTGTTCGTAAGTAAGGTGACTTATTTAAGACCAATTACTATACATATAAATAACAGCTGTCTGAAAGGTAAATCGATTGTGTATCTGATTCGTAAAACACATATATATACAGTCGATCTCGAATGTGATGCATCTCTAGAAAGAAGACCGAGGCCAATTAAATGGGCACATACAAACACTGCAAACTCTATATAAAGACAATGCACTATATGAAAATTAAAACAAATTAAAGCAGTGTTTGAAAAGAGATAAAAATATAAAAATATCCTATAAAAATCCTATATTTATCCTATAAAAATATTTTCATAACAATTGTTTTTTTAAAACAATTCTTTATCAGAATTTTGTTGTTTAATAGAATAATCTATTATGAGATCGTAAGTAAAATTGCTATAATGAATTATTAAATTTAATGACTGAAGTAATTAAAAGCAAGGGAGGATCTATTCAATATTAGAAATCTCAGTATTTTTGTTCTCGAATATAAATCTTAATTTTGCATATTAGGTTATTATCTTATTTTCCCATTTTTATAATTATTTCGATAAATTAAAAGATAAATTACGAAAAATTACGAAAATATTTGTGTCTATATTCTAATGATATTAGAAAGTAGTATCTTATATTTTATTTGTTGAATTTAGAAAGTTTTCAAGAAATATTATCTAAGAATACAAGTTTAATATATAAATACTATGAATAAATAAAATACATTATTATGCCCTTTAATTTCAAACTTTATTATGAAATAGTAACGTTGTTATGTCTTATTAATTATATTTAAAAATTATATTTAATATTATTGAGAAAAAAGTATTTGTTCTAAATTATTCTTACAGCAATTAAAAATTAGCAATTAAAAATATTTTCACGATAAGAAAGTAAACGTAAAATTCACGCAGAATTTATTGTTGCTCTGCATATATTCAAAACAATTGGTCCATTAGCTAAAACAACATAATCAATATTCTAAATCATAAAATAGATCGAAAACAAATGCCTCTCTAAATAAATTATCAGTGATTATTAATTATGTTTCACTGAACTTTATACCAGAATAATTTTGTTACATTTTACGAATTCCCTAAATTTCCATACCACCTGTTATTTTCGCAGTTTTCCCTGGCAAATACCTTTCTTCCCTATCTCTCGGTTGGAATAATCCTCTCTACTTTAAATACCTTAATTTAACCAATTTCTTCCGCATTAAAGCATCTTCCAGTTCACAAAATACAGGCCACTACTAAATATAACACAAATAAGAGAAAAAGAAATCGCTGGATTCTAAAATGTATTTCAAAAATATGTCGTTCCACGGGTAATTTACTAAAAATACAAACAGTTGGAAGAAAATATATCCTAATTCTCAAATTAACAATAATTATTGAAACATTATAATTTCTAAATTTCCTATTTGCACGAGATCGAAGATTAACAAATTTTAAGTACAAAGTTCTATAGTTTTATTATATTAATTATAAAATAACTGTAATAGTTGTAATAATATAATAAATATTAATAAAGCAGCCATTAAGTACCATCCGATTTTTACAGTAGTTGGTACTCACTTTTCAAAAGAAAGAAATGTTCTTACAATCATTTATTATAAATCGTAGTGATCAGTATGTTATTTAATAAAATTTTTCTGAAATTTCATATTTCATTTTCAATTTTATTTAAAATATATTAGAATTAAAGTTAAATTAAAGTTATCTTCTATCTTAATTTATTGAAAATAAATGTATTTAATTTTTTTTTAAATTTCTAATAAAATTTCAAATAAAATAGTTATCTTTATGCACTAAAAATTTTTTGGTCAACTCAGTATATAAAACTTCTACTATACACTGGACAAAATAATTTGAACGCAGTTATAACTATGAACAAAGTAAAGATGTAAGTACTTAAATAATCTGCACTTTTCCTGACAGTATTGTAATTGGCAATTTTAACTCTAAAACTTAGTTATCTAAGGCGTTTCAGATAGTTTTAAAGCGATTCTTTAATATTTCCCTAATTCATCCCAAGCAGGTATAATAAGTACAAACCGTTGGACGATTTTACACACCAGCTACTAAATTTCAAGGTGTTCACTGCTAACAAACTGTGATTAATTCTTAATCAGATTTCATGATAGACATTCCAAGTGGTAGGATACTATGTATCAATGAACGAAAACGAAGTCTAGAAGTCTACGATATACTGGGTGACCCTTGTAAATGGGCCGACTTGTATCGTCAAAGTGGTTAGGGATGGTTCAGGTTCAAAAGAAATTTTACGAGGTCAAATGAAATGATGTAGAATAAAGCATAATTTGCAATTAATTTTATTTATTTTTAAGAACCGGTTAAAGTTAAAAGAAAAATTGTATTTCTAATTTTCCAAATTTATTAAACTTCTTTTAATACTTTTTTAGAACAATTTAAATAATTTATTGTACGATATGAAATTCGTATATTATTATTATATTATTAAAGGATAAATTGTTATTAAAGTATAATAACTTTAAATATCTTAAATATGGTTGAATAATATTTAATATCTTTATTAAAACATGTTAAGTACATTTAACACTAATTACGACAAAGAGAAACATTGTTTCGTAAATATACATTCAAATATTCACCAAGATATTTTATTAGAAATTTCAAAAATTACGGAAAAAATATAATTCGCGTGTTAAGTAATGTTGCAGGATTATTTCGATATTTATTATTTAATAAATGTAATTTTTGCTAAAATAATTTAGCAAATTTTTAATTATTTTTAAACTAAGAATTTTAAAGTATAAAAATATTAATATATCTTTTACAAAAGATTGAAAACCTTGAAAACCAGATTCATCTGCATTTTCTAGACACATAAAAAGTATAAAAAATTTATTCCAGTATAATGATTTATTTCGAATCCTCATTTTGCTTCAAACAATTTTCCCTTAAGTAAATCCATTTCGAAAATACAGTTATTCCAATAGTATATGACATCGCATATATCATTAAGAATAATGGTGATAGAAATGTTTGCTGTCAACAAGTATTTCGCGCCATCGTTGAAGTGTAAAATCAAATGCGCAGTAAAATGAGAACATAGTAAAGTCATCAAAGAGACACCTCAAATATTGGATAGTTCGATGATTTACTAAATATTGATCATGAAAACGATAGGTGAAAATTAATGTAAACAGACGTTGTAAACTTCGATTAAATTTTTATTCGATGACTGAAGCCTGGCAGTTCCATCGGCATCGATTTCATTGACATCGTATCATGATATGAAAATATCATCAATCGTACAATGATAATTACAAAAAAATTTATGACAAATTTCAAAAATACCTTCTTCCTACACACAAACTCCCTGTTAAGGATTATTAACGGGCAGTATGCGTTGTCCCATCTTGGGAAAAACCCCGAACCCAGAAGACCGTTAGAGTCTTCTGGCAGCCAGATTCTGATTGCTGTTTCACTTCAAGTTCCGTGTCCTTTCTTTCTTTATTTTCACTACATTTTCAAACAATTCCTTATTTCCCTCGAGTCACCGGACACGAGGCATTCTTTAGCCACTAATGTTAGAAAGCAGGCAACAGCACTTAGGATTTGGCTGACAATAGGCCTGCAAAGAAAGGGACCAGGCCATGTGCGATGTCGCGACTTTCGGAGCCATAAAGTAACGGGTCCTTCAGGAAGGATCACGAATGTGCGGGTGGCCCACCAGCAACCCCCTTTGAGGGAGAGGCTTCCTCCACCGGCAGACCTGGTCGCGGAAGACGGTCCTCCCTTCTTTGGAGGCATCTGATTCGCGGACCGAGGGCCCACCCTCGGTCCTGTCAACCACCAATGGGAAAACCGATTTCCCTGTGGAAACCGTGGGCTCCGAAAGATCGTGCATCGCACAAGTCAGTTAGAACAGTAACAGCCAACAGTCAGTTCAATACCAGTCAATCAGTCAAGCAATACAAGGAGAGTTCAGTACACATCACGCAGTCTGCAAAGACAGTCTCCATCATCAACCAGTACACAAGCTTTGTGGATAATCAGTCCAGTGGATTGACTATCTGCTACAAAATCAAGTCGGGCACATTCAACTCAGAACGTGTGGCAACGTCTAACCATTGGACATTTGAGCGGAAGACAGACGAACCATTTGGTCCTTCACGCCCGTCTACAGCACAGTTGGCCTTACAAACCAACAACGTGTCAGCCACGCGAACTGAGCACCAGATTGGGTCCGTAACACTCCCTGAGAGCAGCTGACAATCATTGCAAAGACACGATTGAAATCAATACTGTAGTATCGCAGAATTTCCACCTCGTGTATAGGTGACTTTAGTTTGGAAGGTCGTCGAGGGTTCGAGGGCCAGGTCGGTCGGAAAAACCCCCGTGATGCGTCAGGCCCTTAGCATGACCATATTTGGTCACGTTAGGGGAGGCTTTTGGGGAATATATAAAGAAGACAAAAATGGTTAGCGAACAGTTATATTGGAAGAGTTGTGTATATCGTCACTAGGTCGTCCTCAGTTGGCGACGGTTAACGACGGACCAAATTTCATTGAGGAAGATTGTGGATAGTGGATTGTATTTTAGATAGTAGTTTCGGATAACTCTTCTGATCTGTTCGAATGATATTGACTGACTGACTGTGCGATGCACGATCTTTCGAAGCCCAGGATTGCCCAAAGGGAAATCGATTTTCCCACTGGTGTTTGACAGGACCGAGTGTGGGCCCTCGGTCTGCGAATCAGGTGCCCTAAAGAAGGGAGGAACGTCTTCCGCGACCAGGTCTGCTGGTGGAGGAAACCTCTCCCTCAAAGGGGGTTGCTGGTGGGCCACCCGCACATTCGTGACCCGTTACTTTATGGCTTCGAAAGTCGTGACATCGCACATGGCCTGGTCCTTTCCTTTGCAAGCCTATTGTCAGCCAAATTCTAAGTGCTGTTGCTGCTTTCTAAAATTATTGGCTAAAGAATGCCTCGTGTCCGGTGACCCGAGGGAAATAAAGAACGGTTTGTAAAATATATTGAAAATGAAGAGAATAGAAGACACGGAACTTGAAATAAAACAGCAATTAGAATCTGGCTGCCAGAAGATCCTAACGGGTCTTCTGGGACTGGGGTTTGTCCCAAGATGGTTTAATCCTAAACACACGGATTAACAGTTTCCTTAGAAAACAAATCCCAATCAAACTGATTTTAACCCTTTGCACTCGAGAGTCTGTCTCCAGTCATCATTTGATAAAATTTCAAAGATCGATACTCATTAATATGTCAAATTTGAGATAATGTAACGGTGTGCGAGGTATCGAAATCAAATAATTCTATATGTTAATTATTACACGAATTCTTATTTAATATCGTCAGCTTCATAGCAGAAAATCTTTGAACTCCTGCTCTTCTTTAGCTAAAAAATCGTCGAGTGCAAAGGGTTAAATACCAGACTCTAAAATTTCATATTTTTATTATATTATTTTTATTATAGTATTCTTTAATGTCGTATTCTCTATTTTAATATATTTTCGCGAATGCGAGTGCATCATTTTATCATTTTCATTAGGCCTAATAGAAGTTCGAACAATCTTTGCCAGAATACTATTTCATCTGTCGATGAAAAGATAAGATAAAAGATAA